>NC_051156.1:204807283-205107283 GCF_013339745.2 Dermacentor silvarum
GGAATTACGTTGGTTTTCGGTCTATTTGGGAGCACAATTTTGAGACGTATCACTCGATATATCTGCCTGTATCAGTGTTCTTGTGCGCATCCCTTTAAGCACCCACCTTCCTTAACCCTTTAGCGCTTATAACTTCATTTAGAACGATGATAGCTTCATTTAGCCCTCGTAAGTCCAATGCCAATAATATTTCGTGCGAATACTAAATATTGTATGATTCTTGGGGTATGTGGCAGATTCACGACATCGGGCACGTGGGCCAAACAATGTTTTGCGCATATTGGAAGAAAAACAATTGAGCCTGAGGCAGTTCCTGGATTAACTTAAGCAAAGCTATTTATTTTTACTAAAGATGACCCCATATTCAACGGATGGGTGACACGACTTTTTCTTGTCACCTATAGCCGGTGAAATACTGAAAACCGTTGTCATTTTGTATAGATCACATTGCACTTTGGGAGACGTAAAAAAAATTTTTTTTTCCTTGTGCTGTCGACGGCTGGCCATTGTCCGGCACTGTCAGTGCTAACGCAGACTACAAGCAGAAGGCGTAGCAAGGGGAAAGAGGGGTTGCACTCCGAACGAGTCTTCTCCTCCCCCCCCCCCTCACACACCTCCAAATTTTAGTGTACCAATGACACCTGGCATAGAATGACGTCCGACAACACCCGCCTGCCCCGCCCCCTCTAGCCCGGTCACGTGCGTGCCCCCACGCCCACACAAAAAATGCTCCAGGCTACGTCACTGTCTACAGGTATCGAATTCGCACGACCTCTCTTCCTTTTAGGCAGCTGTCATAGCGTGTACCCTATGGCGGAAGGCGCGCGCGAAGCCCCTTTAAACCGTAAAAACACCTAACGTTTCCTCATTGCCGAAATACATAGCACTTTCCAAGTCACTGGGCAACATGTTGCTACAGCCATTGAGTGCCACAAATGCCAAATGTCATGAATTCGCCTCATGCCAGAGCGAAAGTGGTAATGCAAACATAAACTGCATCCTCAAGCTCACTACATACGCGTCGTATTAAATGTGAGGTAAACAATCCGAGAAAAATCTAAGCATGCCACTGTGCTTCCACAAAAGAAGTGCGTGCCACGAAGTACTATCTCGTGGCGGCTGAGTAGGTATGAGCCACCACGTTTACTGCGGGAGCCAGCCTAGACATGGGCATGGGCGTGTTGGTGACGACTGAGAAGCATACGATCACCAATTCACGCGCCGAGCATGTAGGAATGCTAACATCAACCTCATCGTCAACACTGTTATGGTGTAGCTACCGTTTAAAATTTCAATTAGTGAAATTGTTAATTCGGTAACATGAGTAGCGTACAATAAAAGTTAGTAGGGGTCCCTTATGCTACAACTAAGACGATTTGAAGGCGAAAGCCCGAGCGCCGCTAACTTAATGACACGATGACCACTTTTTTTGCCCAGTCATCTTAACTCCGAACCCATATTTTGCGAAGACAATTTTGCAAGTCATCCTTATTTCACCAAACTCCGATCGGGACTCAGCACTTACTTTTGTTGAGTCACTCTCAATTGGACCCTCAAATCTCACATATATTTTTGCAAGTCACTCCCTCACTCCATAACCTCTTGATTCACTCTTAATTCACATTTGATTCACTCTTGATTCACCCTATCACCACTTGACTCACCTTCATTCACTCTTAATTCACTCTCATTTAGTCTTCATTGTCTATTACCTTTCATTTGACTCCTATTATCCAACGAAAGCCCTTTAATTTACCATCAATTCACTCTTAACTCACCGTCAATTCACCCTTAATTCACCTCATTCACCTCTCTGTATACCCATTTGTTATCATTATTGTATAACATCATAACCATACTTACACCCATTACTATACTTATTTCTCGGTTCTTGGCCACCCCCTTTACGGGTTTTTCAATCCATTCTTCCGCTTTGTCATGCTAATTATCATAATTAATTTAATGACTATCATGATGATTTATCAATATTTATATTCCTCATATCCATTGATATATAATGTTATGGGGTTTCTTATGATCTTATTGAGTTATCGATATTTTTTACATATTTTTCCGTTTTTTGGAACCAATTTTTCAAGGTCACCTAAACACGACACATAGATAAGGCATTCGCCTTAAAAAGTACCTTATGTAACACGATTCACTTACTGGTGTATCCTGGCAGGAGACATGGTGGGATCTGAGTTCTTTGTCGAAATATCTTCAAGGGACATCACGCTGCGATTGAACACGAAGCGTACCAAGGGTAAACGTGCGCGCGTCGAAAGGTTACAGTTTCCAGACTAGACAGAATCTAGATTATGCTGCGCTCTGCCTAGCATATGCTTGTCTATAGAAAGCGGGAATGGTTTACACTCTACGGCAAAAGTTTACGCACCGCGCCATCTGAGAAAACGTAAAATTTCCGAGCAGTATATCTGACCGCATGACCAGTCAAACCGTACAACATTGTGTTGGTTCGAGTACACTTGTACTAGGCTGTAAACACAAATACCAGGCTGCGCTCCGAGGCTGCGATGGTATTCAGTATTTTCTCACATCCTGCAGCCCGTAAACGTTTTCGCTGGAAGGCGCATGTGCTGATCGGGACGTATACCGCCATACAAATGCGATGTCAGATTGTGCGTGGCAGTAGAATGTGTTCCCCAATTCGACACGAATAGAGATTAGGTAAATTATTATGATCGTTATTATGTGCAGTGCTCAGCGAATGAAACACGTTACTCAGAGCGCATGGCTGCCTGTAACTTTGTGTGGCACAGTTGGGGACAACGAGTTGATGCATTTTACAGCGAAGCTATGCACCTCTACCAGCCAAGGAAATTTTCGTGTCATTGGCGTAAGCAAAGAACGCCAGGCTAAAAATTGAATACAAACAGCATATCTCCTTTGAAATCAGGCATACACCATACAGCTCAGCACTCGTTTTCAAAAGAAAAACCACAAAACAAGCATCAAAACCACATGATGGATGATAAGGCGCATGTTAACAATAGGAATACCCTCCGACGCGGTCCGGTAAAGATTATGTTTGCAGCTGCTTCGAAAGGGGTTGACGTCATTCAAAACCCTCGTGTGAAGTGCAAACCGTATAATGTATGATAATTACGTCGCGAATAACGCAAAGCACGTCCCTTCTCTCGCATGTGTTTCCCGGTAAAGATTACGGTTGCGTAAGCTACTCCGAGTGGAAAACTACCCAACAGCATAGAAATCACGTAGTGACGTCACCACGGTCTAGCAACTCATTCAGTTCATTCCAGGCTACAATGGGTAGACCACGGAAAGTAAAGACGCCAGAAGAATAGCGTGAATATAATGTTGTGAAGTAATATAGGATGTGGTTATGTAAATTTCACTTGTCTCTGGTTTCACTCTTTGTAGAGCCACGTGTGTGAATTCAAGTGACGTCACAATGGGTAATCGTTGTGGGTGTCGTTTATAGCTTCTCTGTCCAACCACCTTCACAGCGTGGATTGGAGCCACAGCTTTTGTTTTTTATCACATGGAAGTGAGAGCATTAGTGATGCATTCTGACGTTCACTCGGCCCCTCAGCGATCACCCATGGCTCACCAGAAACACAGAAAGTGCTGGTGGCCTTGCAGTCCAAGTACCGCGTTTCAATCGCTGAGCACTACGTATACAACGCAACACGTTCTATTAATACTATTTACTGTTTACAGAGCAAAGGCGGCGAAATGCCGCGTGAAGATATTCTTCGTTAAATAGTCGCTCTATGCAAAATCAACATCGCCATGCGTTATAAGAACATCGCCAGCTGAGAGAGAACTTTTGAAGACCCAAAAGATTACATAACAGAATTCTTATCTCATGATGGAGTGTTCACGGAGATTACTCAATTTGCGCAAGTTCACTTAGCGCCCATTGCAAACTTCTCGAGGTACACATGGTCGGTTGCAGCGGCACCTACCCGCTCTATACCAAGGTTGCCGGCCAATCCGTCAATTATAAGTTTTAGGATTTCAGTAAATATTCATTATGGCTGTCATCAGTGCCTGTACGCAAGCTTTGTTCAGCAAGCTTTGTTCGCTTGCTGCTAATGTTCGTTTCGACACTCCTTCTCGTTCTGCTATGGCGACGATCTTTTTTTGAAAATCGCCTGCAGAATCGTGAGGTTAATAGAGCACGACGAACATGGATCATGGGCGATCATCGATGAGCTCGTCGACCCCCGTCATCGACCACCGTCAGTTACACTTCTCTCCTCGAAGAGGCAGGATCTTGTGTCGAGTGATCTCCTGAACAGCACTTTGCAATGTGGTGAACGCGGTTTAAACCATGGATCCGGAACCTCAAAGAAGTGCCACGTAATGCCAACGCATTCATTTCTTTGGTATTTACAGGAAAATGGCCGCTGGAGATGTGGTTACCTGTATGCAATAAATAATTACATAAAAATAAAAAGAGAGTTGATGCTGTTTAGCGTCTCTTTAAAAAGCTCATTGATGATCACCCATGATCCATGATCGTCGTGCTCCAAAGTCTGCAGGCGATTTTCAAAAAGATCGTCGCCATAGCAGAACGAGATGTGTCGAGATGAACATTTGCAGCAAGCGAGCAGAGCTTACTTTACTTCAGTGTGATGGCGTCTGAAGTCAAGCATCCTGAAGCCAAGGGCACTTGACTGAAACCTACAGCGCCCAAAAATGAAGGGCGGTAGCGCCACTTACATTTCCGCCTTTTTTCTAGCTTACCTATAGGCATCCTCTCATGGTAAGAGTCACCACTCTCGTATATTACAAGAACGTATAGCTTACTGATGCAGCTTAACGTATTATTGGCCTTTAGTGTGCTTATAGTTTGACAACTGACACTGTCACGTGTGTGTACTCGGACAGGTTCTTGCTTAAAACGTTCTCAACAGCCGGCGCTGTAATAACGAGAAAGCATCGGCTAGTTGGTTTTTCGTAGTGATGCGGGAGCAGCGCTAAAGACACGAACACAGGTGAAGGCACATGGAAGACAACAATTTGCGCAACGTGTCTTTTCCATAAGCATTATCACCTGTGTTGATGTGTTAGCGCTGCTCCCGCCTGACGCTGTAATACTTTAACATTTTAACTGCATTGCCGTGCAAGCAGCACATGCAAAACCGGACTCATGCTCTTTCGCACTGGCGGTTCTCGCTACCCCAGCTGACTAAAAGGGCTCTCCACTTTACCTAAAGCTCCCTAACGAACAGGGTGATCAGTTCCGATCATTATAAGTGGGCTTGATATTTTCGCCATGTCTCAATGCACCATCCTCAGCCTCTCGGCAGATATGCCCGCAGTGCGGCAAGGCAACCCGAAGCAGGCGTGCACGTGAGACGAATAATGAGACTCACGCCACGTTTATCTTGTGAACGGCCACGGCTAGAACAACGCCGGCGCCCGGAATGGGAGCGGAGTGTATGTGCTGTTCACCCCCAATCTTGGAAGAGAGCGCATCCTGCCAGACGGGTTGGTATCCCGACAGGTCGCTTTTCTTGAGAGATCCGCCTGCGGAAAAAAAAGTCATAAAACGGAGCAAGAAACATCGTCCGCGAATAACGTACTGTCGGTGCGGGAATTTCTCACGAACAAACCGTCGCAGAATCAAAACTCCACTTTATGATAATATTTTGTGGATACCCTTCGCAACTGCGGTGTATCGCTGGCTGACCTTGCACGATCTTTAAAGATCGCATCTCCCTAATTCCGTGGCTCACGTGTTTGTGTTCGCGAGTACGTTGTGCTTGAAATTAGGCACTCAACGAGGGACCGCACATGCAACCAGCTGCCCGGAGACAAGTGCATTTTGCGAAACGCTCAAACCCGCCGAATCAGCTCCGGCTGATTTGATAGCCCGCTGCGCTGCCGCACCGGGCAACGCAGTGAATAGCAGCACAGCGCACAACCGAGCTGGCCGGGGCGGCTGCCAGGAAAACGCGACGTCCTGTCGTGGATGTGCCCCCTTATTAGGAGAATTCAAGATTGAACATCACCACCTCGGCCAAACAACACGTGAAATCCTTGAAGCGTATCACACGGGAAAAAAAGAAAATTCCCTCTGCGTCAGCCAGCCATCCTTGGCCCTTCTTGAAAAAGAAGCTGCCTTTTTAAATAAAAATTACGTTTTTGATAATACAGGACATAATCCCTCGCGTTATTATCTGGTTCCCAGCCTTTTAGAGCAAGCTGGTACACATACGCTGTTTGCGGCTTGTTTACAGATGCGCAGGAGTTTATCATTGCTCCTATATTATTTTTCTCGAAGAAACCTATAGTTGTAAGTCAGCGCTAGTCCTGTCTGGTTCTCTTTATCTGTGTACGCTGTTTTTGTACAACATATACCAACTCGCACAGTTCTCGCTTCTAGCCTCCCAAGAGACATTCTTTATAATGACGTCACAAGGCCTACATCTTCTGAGAAACGAAACCAAATTGGGTCGTAGAAAAGCGATTATATGAACTTCTTTACGCCTCTGTGAAACTTCTCTGTGTATATTTTTGGGGATTTCAATGTCCAGGACCTTCAATAGAAGCAAGAAATGTGAAAAGTCGTAAATGTCATATCAGTGCTGCTGGGCTATTTATAGAATAACCCTTCCCATTTATCAAATAATGCTTTTTAAAATAAAACAATATTTTTTTAGGAGGGGGGGGGGGGGGTTCACGATTAGTCGGCTGAGGCCGCATGAGCAAGAACAGGCTCAACTTGCTCATCAGCAAGCATGGGAATCGCTGAGCGAGCTACAACGCAAACAATGAGGCGTCGAATGCGTGATGTCCCTCACGAGTTGGTACAAAAGCCACCCGTGCACACTGCACGTAATGGCGGACGTACAAGCAAATACCCTCACTGCAGATGGACTTGTGACTGTCTGGGTGAAGTGGATCACACAGGCGTGCAGGTGCGTACCCGCAAGGCAAATGTCACTGACGTGATGTTAAAGGGAACAGCATATTGAATCAGCATGGTGTCTCTTACGCAGAAAGAATAAGTTGATTTCTTTTATCTATGTAGCAAATTCACAGATCCAAATAAACGATTAATTAGCATATTAAAATGCCGCAGTAATTTTGGTAAAATTGTCAAACTCCTACCTTGCTCCCACCTTTTAAGTATAAAGAGCCCCCCTGAATTTATTTATATTACTTATGTTCAGTATTGCTATTCTCATTTCATATGATCCTATGATTTATACGATAAAGAATGCATCAGGCTTATGTGCATATGTATCCGGTAACTGTTTTCACGTACTGAACGTATAAATTATAAAAATACAAAGTAGTATTTGCTGTGCATTACCGGGCTCGGATATAACACGAATACTCAGTGACAATCGCTGCATGGCACGCAAAGATCGTACACATGCTAGAGGAAGCGTTGACACTTTCAATTACACTTAAGTATAAATTTTACAGATTTTACATGCAAATAAACAAGCGCATAAAACAATAAGTTTAGCAATAATGAAGATAAGTCGGAATTGGGATGAATTAGGTTGTAAAACTACGTGTTTTTTTTTAATTACCTAGAAATGAGACACCTACAGTGCGTTAGTCCATAAGAGGAGCACTTACGTGAAACCTGCCTATATAAGTGCATTACCTGCGTTCGTAATGTCTCTTTCTATCTCATCGGCGAGCTCCTTTTCGTAAAGGTACTCCGGCCCCTTTTCGGCCAGCTTCGTCAGCAATTCGGCGAGCTGCGTCTGAACGAGCGTGTCCCCGCTGCGTAGCAGAGAGCCGCTGACGCTGTTTGAGAATCGCTTCCTGCACCAAAAAAGCGGGCCACACCGTTCAAACTATGGATCGTTATATTCCTGAAAGAGATATTTTTTTTTAGATTGTGCAGTAACCATAGACGATAATTGTCAACGAACGCTTCTTTTTTTCGTGAGCAGTAACTTTATTCATTCATCGATATACACAAATGATGTTTACCCTGTGGTTGTGTTTGAAGGAGGGGGCAAAACGGCAACCAACTACCTGACAATGTGCCTAAATCCGCCCTAACCACCAAACTGCTCAACGCTCAGCCCGGTCTGCTAATACATCTTTCAACAACATGTTGAACAGTTATTCAAGATGCCAGAAAGTTATTCACTCTATATACAAAAAGGTATTAAGCGCTTGCAGGCGTTCATTAATGCGAAGGCGTTAAGGGCCCCGTGTCGCAGAAAATCCGGTGTAGGTGACGGCGTCGGCGGAGTTGTTCGTGACCGAAAATTTCCGCATATATTTAGGTATATGTATATGCCACGCCTTGCTATATTACATGCGGTGCATGCGGATTATATTGCCACACCATTCTATCACTAAAGGCGCTCATAACTTGTCTCACATTATTGAAGAAGTTATTCCTCGAAATTTTGAGAATGACAGCCCGCAAACAAATGTCAGGAAACAAAACACCGACGGCGCATGCATTTTACGTTAAATCATCTAAGACATAAATACTAAAAGTGCGAAACAATAACAGAAATCTGAAAACGGTGTAATTCTTTTGACGCGGTTGTGCACTACCTCTGGGATCGACCCGCGCTTGTTTTTTTCCAATGAATCACCAACACGCCCAAGCTTCCACGCTAAACCACGCAAGAGGCCATGTTTCTACCAGAAAGCTTGCCTTCGAGCATAGCGTTCGCCGCAAGCGCTTCCTGGTAACCATTACGGTTCCACAAGCTGCAGTTACCGGCGCGCGTGAGAAGAAGTCGGGGATCTTTGAATGATATCGCATTCCACTCTTAAGGACGAAGCTTAAGCGTCGATCGTCCAAGTTTTTTTGTTGCAGTGAGGATATATAGACATATAGACAGCGTTCGCTGTTTCACTACGTAATTTCGTGAAGGACAGAGCTGCGAATACGCTCAATTGTAGGGATAGTGTAGGTGTGTGTGCATAGAAGCTTATTCATCATGTGTGATGTGTGTTGTCTCCAGCGGCAATAGCGCCGGCGTGGACGGCGACTGTCAGCCTCCTCTTCCCGTTGAACAAAGGAAGATGACGGCTGCCTTTCTCCAGCGCTGAAGCCACCTGTGTACAAATCACCTGCTAAGACAGGGGAGCAAGTATACTACGGATGACGCGGCGCATATCTAACCGGCACAAGGGTCTGCAAGAAGAGGACGTGCGGCGGCAACTCAGAAATGCGCCACTCATGTCCCGCTTTCGGGACCCCATTCCATACACTAACATCAACAAGTACCACAGAATCTAAATATCTCTCGCCCAACAGCAGGTGCCTCGGAAAGACGTATAATAGTTGGCTTTCGGCATCGAAGGCGCTCCGCAACTCCGTTACGCGACAGCATGTGCTCTTGACATCGGCCCTTTGTATCAGTGGTGAAAGTGCGAACACCACCACGAAACCGAGTGAAAGAGACAAAGAAAATCATTTGCTCTAATAATTTCCGCTAGCGATCGAAAAAAGTGGAGGACGCTTAAGTTTCGGCTTTAAGAGTGGAACGCGATAGCGTTATCGAGCCCCGTTCGGCATCGCATTTTTGTTTCAATGGGCTTCACCGCGACACCTAACGTGGGAAAGCCAGCACAAAAACCAAGCTTACACCGACCCCCTTAAAGTTGCCTTCACCTTTAAACAAAAAAGCATTGCGTGAAAGACGCTTTTCCAGGGCAATATAAGTGATCTTATATTAAATGTGAAGGCCCTAGCCCCTTTTTTGACTATTTTATGAATTGTTTTCTATTGCCCCGACGCGCGTGCGTGTCCAAAACACATTAGGCAGGCGAAGTCCCAGGAGGAGGAGGAAATAAAGTTTATTGAAGATAACAGGAGGGGGGGGGGGGGGGGCGGAGCCGGAATTGGGCAGAGGGGGCTAGGGTGGCGTCCAGCTGGCCGCGACCTTCGCGACCCAGTCCGCCAGTCCGGCTTGGGTTTGAGGGTTAGTATATTTTAGTATGGAGTCCCACGCCTCCTGTGAGGGAGCTCGCCGCAGGGGATTTGTTGGGGGAGGATTATTCCTGCAACCCCATAGAATATGATGCTGATCGGCTGGATCTGTGCCGCAATATTTGGCCTGCCGAGAATGCAAGCGCCATCTGGATATCATTTTCGCAAGTAAATTATACGAGCGCTTATTATATATATATTATATATAAGGGGTTTTTGATTGTTTCCTCGTAACAGAATTGTTTTCTCGTACATTCAAATTACAATCCGACGCTACCATGTCTGTAGGATGTGGTTAAGTCGTACTTTACCATTTTCCTGGCGGATTTCACTGTTAGAAATTCAATTTTTGTTCACCAAAACAGTTCACCATTGAAAACAGTTCAAAACAGTTCAAAACAGTTTTTGTTCACCAAAACAGTCGGGGTGGTTCGGGATAATGTTTTCCGCCACGGACGCCGACATCCACGCCGGCGCCGACACCGGATTTTCCTCGACACGGGGCCATTAACGCTGTCGCGTTAATAAGCTCAAAGGGAACAGAGTTGCGCGATTGTTTTCCCAGCGCCCGCTCGCGCTGTTACTCGCCGAGCGCTATCGTGTGTCTCGAAGTGACGTTCAATGTGCCGCCGTCCAGCGGAGAAGCCCTCTTCATGGCCGCGATGCCAATTTTCTGTCTCCTTCATTGCCATCGCCATCTGAATCCGGCGCTGGTGAGAAGAGCGTTCGTTTCGTCAGTCGGCCACGGTGTCAGATGATAGCGGTGTTCTCTTGTCTTGCGAAGTATGAACGACGACATACTGATGAATATTATGTTCTAGTGTGACGAGTTGCAGCGCACCGAACCATATACAAACCGTAAGGAAAGCCCAAATCATTTTGGAATGTCTACCCGATCAGTAATCGCACGAGTAATCGCACCAAGACCCAGCTACAGTTTTTAAGGAGGACATACCTACACAAGTGGCTGTAGCCTGCATTGGTCTCCATTGGGCTGCGCGTGACGCTGTGTTGTGATAATCGGCGGTAGTAGTTTTTCGGCGCCTAAAAACCCGATCAATGAAAGTCTTCCTGTCTTTTTTTGCGATATCAATTATATGGACACTCCAAGCGCATTTCTACAGTCGTCATCGCCTGTGATGTTCCTCATAAAGTCCAAACACAACAACATCGTCGCCGCGCACCGTACGCTGTATGTGCGAGTGAAAGCTTGCGAGGGTTCTACTCTAGGCGGCTGCCTGCTTACGGCGCGGCCGCGCGGGCGCCGTATCTTCAAAGCGATCTGCGATGTGGACAAAGTACGTCCACGCCGAGTGCCGGTATGTGCGTATGCGCTGTGCTTTCGACGTTTTATTTGCGTTGAAACGAGAGACAGCACGAAAGTCCATTCGCTCGCTGCTGCTGCCGCGCTTTCTCACTCCAGCGTTTTGACAGTCGAGTTCCGCGGTCATCGAGCGAGATGTGTTCATGTTTACCTGTACCCGCGTGACACCGTGCTTGGTAATTTAGTTAGTAAGCGAATGTTTACAAGTTTATACGGCCGATAAAACTAATATCCTCAATTCGTAAGGTTGTCTACTAATTTGCTATCGCAATCGATGCTTCGTCTTTCGGGCGAAACTGCGAATTTTGTTACACGAAAAAAAATGGGGTTGTTGAGAAAAAAAGCAAGTCTTGACTACCCGCTTGACAGGCCTCACCAACTTAGTCACTTATAGACGTATCGCTGTTCGACGACATGTCGCTTCTCGAAACAAAACACTGTCAGCAGTGACAGAAAAAAAAAAGTTCGGGATAACATTAATGGCATAATAAATATGTTCGACTTAACACGGGCATATAATACGCACCGCTAATACTGGCATATCGAGTAGTTAGGAACAGAAAAAAAGCCAAAGAAAAAGCAAAAAAAGGAATTAGAATCTAACTTGCGGAACACAGAAAAGCAGCGGGAAACACGAAAGCAGCCTGATAACTAGTAATAAAAACAGAAAAAGAAAATTGCAAGAAAAGCTATCCTAATTTACAGAAAGCTTGCAGAGGACGGAAAAAGGCAAAGTTTGCAAGCACAAATGCAATTCGGTATTCAAACAGTTGGGCGAAGTGTACATCAATATCTAGAGACCATAATTTGTTCTACACCATGGTAAAACGAAAGGGTTAGGTTTACGGGTTTCATACGGAGCATGAGTACGAACTCATGCTCGTGTCTTGCTCCAGAGCGATGGAGGCAGCCCTGCTTGCGCTTTCACTACAATTGCCCTGAGGCATATAGTTCCATACTAAGTGTATACTAGAGGGAAACCGGCGGCGATGTCCGCATGCACAAGCAGTAAAACGACAAAGCCGGGGAAGAAGCGATAGGCATTACACAGATGTGCCTGAACTTACATAGATTACATACATGCATCCTCATGACTCCGAAGGCTTCTTTAAAATTTAACATCGGAGAACTACGTTATCAAAGAAATTAGTCACGAAAAAAATATTTATTTATTCTATTCTTTCGGTTGCAACGATCACAGAACGATTGCAGCGTCACATGCTTCTCCAGAAATCTTAGTATTAGGCTCATCTGATATTAACTTTCTCCGGTTGAAGGGATCATATACCTGAGGGCAGGCGACACGTTCACTACGTTCTCATTGTTCGCCAGGGCGGCGGCAAGGTGCGATCCGATGGTGAAGCCCTCCTTGGCCAAGCGAATGGCTGGCTGGAACAGGTCCTTCCAGGGAAGCTTCCCTACCTTGGTGTGCAGAGCCTTCAATCCTGCCAGCGCTCCCGGCACGATTGGAGCATTGGCACCTGAGAGGAGGGAATGCACGAAATGCGCATACTGACAACACTGGTATTTTTCCGGTGACCATTTTCACCATTCAACAGGTGTTTAATATTACAACGGTGTACATTCGAGAACACACACGAGCACCAGTGATTACGCTAGAATGTGTACTGCCGACGCGCCCCGTAGACCAAAAGTTTCGACGACCGCCTACTGCCTGCCTAGCACTACTGTGTATACCTCGATTTCCTAATTGGAAGATACGCCATAAAGTGAGTAACTAAAAAGCGAATATGTAATTTTTCACCAGAACATGTACCACAATTTATCATATAAATAATGTACTCCGTACGTTAGTCATCTGAATATGCAGAATTGCGCTATATGTTTCATGCGATTTCAAAAATATTTGTTCGAACTAGAAAAGAAAACGTTATATAAATGCCGTAACAAGATAACTTGCGTCGCTGTTACACGTTCTTGGCTGCCACTAGTTTTACTCTAGCTGGAGCAAACTTTAGGTTTCACATTACTTGATACTTTTCATTAGCACTATATTATATGAATTATGAGTATTTAGGACAGAATAACAATTATTTAGGATAAAGAGTTGCCGGTTTAAAATAGAAAAAAAAAATGCAGTCACGAAGTGAAATCTGTGGGAACTGTGGAGCTGTGGCCGTTCTGTTTCAGCGATTGTCGCGGTCGTTTCTTTTCCTCGCCCCCCCCCCCCTCCGTTTCACACCGAAAGAACGACCACATTTCAGCAGTTTCGACAAATTTCACTTCGTGGAGCTGGCTGCATTTTATTAGAGAGACATGAACATCAAGGTAGGGTAGAAAACGCTTATATTCACTGTTTAACCCCTCCCTTTGCTTGGGTTTTCGCAGGTGTCACATCGGGTGTGTTTTACCCTTTACAAGCATGGCCTTGGGATCGCTGTGGTAGACGGTCAATGGATGTATCACGCGAAGAGCGCGCGTCGCAAGCACCTGCTATTATGCCCCGGAGCCTCCCCTCCTTCTCCCCGGCGCGCGCTCCGATTGGTGGGCTCCTCTCCTCCCACCAACCGGAAGGAGAGGAGCCCTCCCGGGGCACGTGACCTCTCTGGCTATGCTCCTGCGTGACAGCGCCGTCATCGACGGCGCACTAAGGGACCTTACGGCGCACGCTCGACTAAGAACAGCTCCACTGTTAAAATATGATAAGGCACGCACCTATGGATGCTGCCGTGTTTAGTAAATATCAAGTTAAAACACAGGTTACAGGGTGAGAAGGAGTATACTCAAGAAACAGCGGACTCGACAAGAATAAGACGACCACACGTAGTCAGGTTCTTGTCGGGGCGTTTCTTCACCACGGTCGAGCAGTCGCGACCAAGTAAGTTTTAAAGAATGTGCTGGAATGGAAGCTAATACAGTTTTTTACCAGCAGAGATGAAGCCAGAGCTTCCCTCTGGCTTGTGATCGCTGTGGTGAAGCCAGAGACAAGCTCTGGAGTCACCATAATAGCAGAGCTTGTCACTGGCTTCACCTGCTTCGCCTCTGAAATAGAGCCTTGACGGGTGGTGTCCGCTTACAGATCCGAGTGCTTTGGTTGTGTCAATGTGAATGCTACGCTAATTAGAAAATAATAGCTGGTTGCGCCCGCCAAAATTAATTCCTTCGGCTGAGTATCGATGATGTTATCGCCAATAAAGTTGGCCAGGGCGTTAAGGTTTCATTTTAAAACCAGTAACAGAAAGACGCACGTCCACCAATATCTGCACAGCAAAGTAAGCAGTGTTCGTGGATATTGTGATGAAAGCGCTTCTTTTCCTGCGCTGTAAGCTGATGTACTACAGCGCCTCTCCTAAAATGGCAATGGTCCGGCTTCGCTTTCGGGACATCTTTTACACACTGGAGCAATTCTTTATCCACCGTTTCATAGCTCTGTAGTCATAGAAGACTGAGCTGAACCCGCACGTCGCGTTATATTTCAGCACATAAATCTTAAACCAATCGGCTATAAAGGGAGAAATAATAAATCCGCATAGCACATTCCGAGTAGCCCGCAAGTTGTTCCACACAGCGGCGTGCTCCGTCGCCACGGTCTCACTGTGACGATTGTATTTTGTAACAATCCTGTTTAATTTTTATTCGCATTTCTTATCATCTGTCGCTCAGACCGACCACTTATTTCATAACAGCAGCACGCCAGTGTAGGAGCTAACAACGAAGAGGAATACTACTACTACTAACTACTTATAACAATAATAAAATAATAATAGTAATAATAATAATAATAATGAGCACATCTTGGTACGTATAAAACCTGGTTCAGGTCTTTCGAAGCATCATAGGAGCTTCATGAGGTTTGTATAGCATGCCGCGCCTGGCAGGCAACAGAAGCCGTGTTACGCACACAGATCGACAGTGCTTCGACTTCGAGTGAAAACATATTATTTCTTGTTTTATTATTATTATTATTATTTAGGAGCATTTGCCGCAAGGCAAATTCTCCCCAGGTCTGTGCTTCAGCCGCGCGTGCTCCGGTTGGTGCAAGATTTCAAGTGGAGTGCACAAGCGAATGCGAAACTTCTAGGCACATTCTGTTTTCCTCAACCCCGTGCTTGTACCCTGCGTTGTCTAAACTGTAACGACTTATAGGAAAGGACCACACACTGATAACGTCTTGTTCGCCCCCGTTCACGGCATGCGTGCTAAAGTATATGCACCGAACTGGAGTTTATGTAATACACGACTAGTTCGTTGCTTTTACACGTTACATAGTTACCCAACTACACTTCCCCCTACCCATTATCATCAAGTCCGAAAAAAATATTGTGTCAGCGTTTCACCTCTAATCCATGCTGTCTACTTTCTACATTTCTTACCGTTATGTCTGCCATTATGCTTTGCATCGTTGTGCTATCCCTTGCTTACTTTCAAGTTCCTTTGCATGCTTCCCTATGTTTCTCTTACATAGGTTACCAGTAGAAGAACATACATTACTATATGGTGCTCCTGTTCAATTTTTACTATCGTTCAGGCTTAGAATTCAAAATTAAATGGAAGTTCAACGCCTCAAAGCAATGAACGCTTTCGCAGTCCTCCCCCCCCCCCCCCCCCCCCCCCCCCCCCCCCCCGGAATGTGGCCACTGTATACTAGGATGCGAACCCATGAACTCAGCAGAAACCACTCAACCACCGCGAAGGGTCCTCCACGTTTCCAGGTTTCCAGCATTATAGCGTACCGAGTTTCAACGCCGACGCGTTGGTTGAAAACATATCCGGTGTGACGCTTGCCGGAGACACTCCCAGGGCGTCCAAGGCTTGAACCTTCCTCGTGGACCTGAGACCGACAGAGAACATGAGTCATTGCTCCTTCGAGACGGCTCGTGTCTGCGGGTCGCTGCATCCGTTATGAAAATTTAGTTGACGCATGACTTTGCAGGCAAGGTTAGGGGAAAACTCGTATTTCGACCTCGCATATTATTTTAAGCGCCACCAAAGTCAACTTTGGTCGTGCTAACCATGTTATACCCAAGGCAGGCATGCAAACATGGACACAATTCTAGGGACGAAAAGGACATACCAAGAACCGACTGTCACTAAAGGTTGCACAGTGCCGGAGAAGAAAGTAGACACAAAACGCATCTGCACATGCTGAAAGGCACACTTCACCGTTCTTACAAGAACGAGGAAGTTTGCCTTGTGCACTTGGGCTTTGCATATCATTAATTTCAGTTGCAAGTCAGTCCTCGATTATCGTACACAAACAGTTGTCTTTCACGGGTTGACGGGTTGGCGCTGCCATCCCATAAACATGCGCTGGTGAGGTCTGTGTCCTCCTAAGTTGTTCGCTGCTCTGCTGCCCTTCAAATGATAGCTAGCGTTTTTGTTTTTTTTTTCATGAATGCCTTGCGGTCGTGCGCGCACGCCTGCCTTCCTACCTGTGACATGTCCGGTTGTGAAGAAAAAATATATAAATTTATGTGCATCTCCCCACGTCACAGTACCCATTAGGTGAATAGCAATTGTTGTGTACCACGTTAGAGACACTGGACAGGCGGCCACTGCCAGAGCAAAAGATACTTGGACAGTCGTCACAAACAACGTGAACGGTCAAGGCAGCCAGAGCGCTATCGTTCACTTCCTGCGGTCTGCGAGCATACGGACCTGCCAGATAGACCGTAATAGTGACGTCTGCCACCTCATAAATTTGTGCTCCGATTTCCGTTTCGATACTCATCTTTGTATCTCCCTAAATGTTTAAATGTCTTTTCCCCCATCCAGGATAGCAAACCGGTCTTTTTCTAGTTAACTTCCCTGCCCTTTCTCTCTTTCTCTCTCTCACCAATTTTCTCAACTTCCAGTCGTTTTAGCACCATAACTGCTCGTTGAACAAACTGCCGTCACGAGAGAAACACGACATCAAAGTTGACCACCGAGATGCTATGTGAAATGGGCGAGATGGTGTGCATCTATGCGCAAAGGGGCAAGTATACGGTTGAAAAACACAGAACGTCCTGTATTCTTTACTCGAATTTGTGCCTTTGCACTTTCCTTGCCATGAGACTCTGTACTGACAAAGATATGATAAATAAGTCCACAATTTCGCAAAGACAAATGCATGGATCTTAAAAACAAAGCAGTCGAGCAATTGAATGGACATAATGATTGATGGGTCTCACTTCCAAGAGAGATACCTGGGTTCTAGACATATTGCATAAAGACGTCGACTTGGGGAAGTTGGTGAAACTTCATAGCGCATATAACTGAAGCGCTCATAGATGCAGTAACATATACGTATAAACATGGATAAAGTGTACTTTGGCGAGGCCATTCTCTGTATGTAAACTCAAGAAACCATTTGGAACGAATCTTGAGGATGACACCAGTTTCAAGGTGCGTTCCAAACGTGTGCGACAAAATGCATTGCGGCTTCATTTATTTTCGAGCTTTAATGCATAAAAAGGCGTTTTATTAAAAAAGTAAGAAGAACATCAGTGCGTTTATAACACAAGTTAACTGCCCTTTTCACATAAGTGGTGCTAGTTTTAAAACTCGTTCCAAGTAAATATGCGTCGTGAAATCACTGGCTTCAATTCGCTAATTTCCATATGTGTGCTAAAGTAAGCAGTTAAAAAGGTAACAATTAAAATTTTATTAACTAGCCGATTATGCATTTTGTTTTCTTGTACAAGTAATACCCGCCTCTTCGAGTACTCCAGCTCAATGACTAGATGGTATATTCCAGCTCATAGTATACGCCCGGGCGATATTTAAAAATCCTTTAAATTAGTATTTAAAGTTTCGATTTTAAGTTTTTTTTCAAAAGAAATATTTTTTTAGAAATTTAACCGGAATAATGCGCAACCTTTTTCCATAACAACTTCCCTTTTTTGTTAAGGGTGCTAACAGCATCGACCACTTCTAATATATATATATATATATATATATATATATATATATATATATATATATATATATATATATTTCCGCTCAAATATGTTGTGCTATATTGTTAACCTACTGAAGACATTGTGATCGCGAAGAGTCCTTGATTGGTATCCGCAGTAAGCCCATGTCTGATTCCGCAGTGGGAGGCTCGGGATTAATTTTGATTACCTGAAGTACTTGTACGGGAATCGACGAGCACGGGCACTTATTGCATTCCGACGCTGTCATAATGTGGCTATTGCCGCAGATATTCGAACCCATGACTTCGTGCTCAGCTGCAGAACGCAGCACCGGGCCACAAGGTTTTCGGCAAAAATTGCTGGAGAGAACGCTGGCACGGCGATCGTTCGGCTACAGTGTATATCATGTGCCTCGCATAAATTAACCTAAACCTTCACGCACTTGCGGCCTCAAACGTTCCTGTGGTAATATTTATGGCGTTTCATCATACTAACTTCCCAAGCAAACCTTTTTATGAACACAGCCGCAATATATGCCAGCGCAAATGCTCCATCATTGCGAATTACTACACTGAAGCGCGATATTATGCTAGAACTTATCCATTCGCAAAGTCACAAACCTGTTTGAAGCACAGAAGGGCGAAGTTCAGGCAAACCCATGTACTACTTAACTTTCCCCTGGCAGCTGAAACGTCATACTTGCAGCTATTGTAGACACTTTCTTTATTTATTATTATTGCTGATAGTTATAGGTGGGCAAACCCGTTGTACTACTTTTAACTTGCGCTGTCCGAAGGGCTGCAGAAGGCAGCAAACGCGCCTTCTTGAGTGGGGGGGGTTATTTATTATTATTGACCTGATAACATAGAGGTGGGCACCTTTAGGTGGCACGAGCTACTCATCGTCGCTTGCCAAATAAAAATGGTAGCACAAATTTTTTCCAATGTATGTCACAAAATGTGTCACTAATACAGTTGAGTGCCTTTACAACGAACGCCTTATAACGAATATGATCTATAAAACGAAGGAATGGTGAACTGTGCGCTGCGTGACCTTTACAACGAAGTGTCTTGTACTACGGATGACTTCGGAGGCTCCAAGCACTTCGTTATAATAGCGTTCGACTATAGCGAAGTAAGAAAGCATGAATCCAAAGTTCTGAACATGACTCCAGGAACTAGAGCACTGCACGGGCTCGGGCTTACCCGAAAGCCCGGGCCCGGCCCGGCCCGTGGGCCGGGCCGGGCCGGGTAGAACTGTTTTTTTCACGGGCCCGGGCCGGGCTCGGGCACGGCATGTGCTTTTTGACCCGGGCCCGGGCCGGGCTCGGGTTTTTTGACGCGGGCCCGGGCCGGGCTCGGGCTTTCTGGTGGTGCGCATGTAACGTGCAGCGAGTTATTCTCGGGCTTCTCAACTCTGAAAAGCATTATTTTTCGGTCTCGGGCCGGGTTCGGGCCGGGTTCGGGCCGGTTTCGAGTCGGGCTCGGGCCGGGCTCGGGCCTAAGGTAAAGGGGTAGCGGGCCGGGCCGGGCGGGTAACGTAGATTATTTCCGGGCCTGGGCAGGCCCGGGTCTCGCCATAAAAGTTTTGATCGGGCTCGGGCGGGCAGCCCAACGTAAAAACGGGCCCGGGCCGGGCCCGGGCTGAAAAAATCGGCCCGTGCAGTGCTCTACCAGGAACACACAGAAGACCACAGTTTCGCAGGCGAGTGCAACAAACTTTAGCCCCATTGACTAAAAACGAAACGCACACAGCAGGGCGCGTGTTCGAAGCTTAAATAAAGGTATCGAGCGCGCCGCCGTCCGCTCATCACCATTGACAGGCATGCATATCCGGTTTGACCGCACTGCGCGATAATGCTCCCCATATACTGCGATATTTTCGCTTCTGTTCTAGTTCTCTTTTATTTGAAAGCGAGAAAAGATGACGGCGCCGTAATGATGACGGCGCAAACTGCCCCACGCGCACCACTGTTCTCGTTTCATTTGACGATATATATAGTACGCATACATAACGTACTGCATAAGTGCTTTTCTGCCTAACTATATAGCTTAGATTGACGTCACACATATCTTTCATACGACACTAAAATGTATTGACATTGTTACGCTACAGCTCCGGCAAGCACGGAAGAAGAGGAGAACGAAGTGCGCTTGTTCTTGTAGCGGCTCGGTGTCCGCGCGGCCCCTTTTCATCAATTCATCTTTAAATAAACGCACCCCATCGTAACAATATTTCATTTGAAAAGCGAGAAGCGCTTTTCTCTGCAGCCCCGTTGTTGGCCAAAGGCCAAGTATTTAAATTTTTTTTTCTTCACTGCGGATGGTCATAGATCTGGCGTCAGAGTTCCCTATAGCGAGTTTTGCATGAAACCACGTGATACTAGCCACTGAGTCCCTGCGGCGGGTGTCATCGCAATTGGTCATGCCAATGTGGGCTCACTTGTCATAAAATACGGCCATTAGACCACCGCCGATGCCCGTGAGATGCGGTGCGGTGACGGCCATGCACAGCAACGCGGCCACGGCGGCGTCTCCGATTGCGCCGTCCTTGTCGAAGATATCTCTGCGGATAGGCGGGGTGAAAAGAAGCGAGCTACAAGTTAGAGCAGTGCTGTTGCGTGTTTACGAAGCTGTAGAAATTATATAAAACACGCGTTTTGGGTGTAAAAGGATGCCACCCGGCGAGCATGAAGGTTGAGGAACATAAGGTATTCTGATTCGACGCTATTCAAGGTTGGTCTCGAAATACCAGAGCTGGCGTTATCGACACTATCGCGACGTCATATGACAACTAAATTTGCTGACATCTGGCAGCAATAAGCATAGCGTTAGTATAACTAGCAGTAAGGCTAGGTATGACGATGTTGCTCAAACAAGAAAGAAAGAAAGAACGAAAGAAAGAAAGAAAGAAAGAAACCATAAGCATGTTTATGGGAGCGGGGGGGGGGGGGGGGGGGGGCACTTTATCCCGAATTAGTACTCGAATACTACTTTATCCCGAAATAATGCTCGAATTTTGTATTAAGACCGCATTTTATGATAGAGACCATTCAATATAACACTTGTTTTAGTTGTTTTTTTTTTTTTTTCAGTGCGAATTTGTCTTCGTCTTCTTGGCGGTCCAAAAGACGGGGAAACATGGAAGGCAAGTACTGGACAAAAAAGGGTTTATTTCCTGTATCATTCTTTCGTTGCAGGTTTTCTCTTCTTTTTCTTTCTTTTTTTTTCCCACCGCAAGAGGTATGAACTAACTAGACCACCGACAAGTAGCGATACGTTGCTTTCGGTTGCACTCCTCGGTGATGTTGACATCGCACATACCTGCGACTAGTCGGTAATCAATCTCGAAGGACATGCTTTGCCGCACAGCAAATGACGGAAGCGACCACGTGCCGTTATAGCCGCCATATTGTGGTCACGAGAAATTTAGACGAAGGCAACACGGCATCTATTTTGTTGAAAACCGGGTAAGTAACAATGCCGCGCCTTATGTTGAACGATCCGGGCCATAAAATGCGATCTTGCTGCGAAACTGAGCAACAACCAGACGGTAAAACAAATTATAGGACAAAAAAACGCACCCGCATACGCGCAATCACTGCAAAAAGACCCCCCTGACACAGGTACTCTGGCTGGACTCCCCCCCCCCTAAGTCGCAAGCGCTCTGCCTCGACTGATTGCGTTTGTGGTATGTGCATGAATGCGGGGTGCATTTTTGTATTCTACTTTGTTTTATCATAATGAGTTACCAACTAGCCCAACAGCTAGTTATTCTAAGAGCAGATGAGCGGTAAGCGTAAAATCAATTGTCGCATCGCACTAGGTGACGCCTATATCTTCAGCATTATTCTGGCCGGAAAAAAAAAAAAAAGAATACTGCCTCAACGACTTTCCACTTCTGTGCGAGGTGTCAGTCTGAGCGAGCCAGCAGTTTAGCAGTATAGGGACTTCGGCAGAAGTTTCGGAATCTCACTTGACGACGTCTGCGCAATGCGGCGCGTCGCAAACGACGGCCCAGTTCTCGAACACGATGTCGGCGGGCGTAGGCGTCGTGTGGTTGACCAAGCCAAAGAGGGAGGCGATGGCGAACACGACGAATACGACGCAACAGCAGCAGCATAAGCACATCATTATGGCAAGGTTGCACATATCCTGGATGGGGCTGCGCGCACATGGGAAAAACACTTTACGTGAGTTGGGTTGTGCGAAGATTCGAAACTTTCGAAGAACGAATCGAATAATGTCCTATTTGATTCAGTCTTCGAACCGAAATATTTTTCGATTACTTTTCGAATGTTTCGAAACGTCAACTGCGCCCAATTAAACATAACATTGGAGCAAAAGTAAGGTAAGTTTTAACCCCCGCGGGCATCGTATAGACATGAGAACTTTCGTAGTGGAGCAGGCTACGTCACTTAGGTAGCCATATTTAAGAGGATACACAGCGATCGTTCACTTTCTCTGAAGAGACCTGTGCGTAGGAAGAAACTGCTTGTCTGCCCCTAATGTTCCATTTGTTCTTTTAACAAACAACGCTTCATAACGTACTATGTAATGACAGAAACTACTTCTCGTTAAGAATGCCAGGATGTGAACATCGTTTTATTTAATTGCGTTAACGCCAGTTAATTATTCGAAAACTATCCGACATTCGATTCGATTCTAGCCCTATTCGATTTGTAATCGATTCGGTCTCGAAAATCACTATTCGCGCACCCCTAAACAGGAAAAAAGCTAGCAGTTACGAAGACGCCTTAGGATCGGAGTCAACCGTGACTTACCTATGCAAGTGTCCGTGCAACGCAGTAATATATTAGTTGGCGTTCACAAAAAACTGCTTGCGAAGTGGTTTTGAAGTTAGTGGGCACGACAAGATGTGAAGTGGTTGCAGTCCTTGCAAAAATATTGCAGCTACAAATTAGGTCAGCAGTGTGTCAGTATACGAGATACTTCGATTTGCACGTAGTAACCGATCTAATCACAGTAAATATATACAGTGTGTTTGAGAAAATGCGTTCGAAATTTCTTAAACATCGAGAAGTTTCGATAATTCAGCAATTTTTTCGGTATTGCTTCTACCACATATGCATGCATCGTAAAACGATTCGATGTAGTGTATTATAGACTAGGAATTGTTAAATTTAGACAGAATAACTGATTATTTAAATAAATTGGGCATTGATCCTAATGTAAGACTTGGAAGTGCGTCATTCTAGGTGTCCGTTACCGGTTCAAGACACCTTGTCCTCATCAAGTCGCGATCTTGTTCGCTTCGCACTTGTCTAACGGTGAGGCGTAAACAGCCAATTCAGGCACTCCTGAGCGTCTGCTAGGGACGTGACAGTTGCGCTTTTAAATTTAACTTCTGGGGTTTTACTGCCAGAATCGCATGATTATGAGGCACGCCTCATAAGGGGACTCTTGATTAATTTTTGCCACCTGGGGTTCTTTAATGTACACCCAAGGCACCGTACACGGGTGTTTTTGCATTTCGCCCCCGTCGTAATGCCAAGGTCGATGCAAATAAGTCGCGAAGCTTCGGCCGAAAAGTGGTTCAGAACGAATTGTCACCGACATCAGCTACGGTTGTTATGGGAGCAGCGATTGAAGCGCGACTGTTTGGAGGGAACAAACATTGGGAAAGAAAAAAAAGCGTTTTTTAATTAAAGCGAGACACAGATTCATTCAACGAAAATAAAATTCCTAATCAGTTTTATATACGCATGGCGAGAAAAGAACAATTCTATTTTACTTGATCATTACCAATAAATACCTTTTTTCAGCGCCCACCGCAAGAGCGCCCACCGATAGCGGCGGGCGTTGACGCCGCTATCACTTGCAATGCAATGCAGCTCCTTGAAGCGTGCAGAAAGGCGCGCTCGTAAAGTTAACCTGTTACAATACGCCCTTCTTAGATGTTGTGCTGTTTCGCTTGTCGACGTTTGTCTGAATTTGGTGACGCGTGTAGTTCCATTGTTTCTTAACCTGTTCAGTCATAAGTAGTGAGTTGCGGCCGCCAGATCATTGTTTACTTGTAGTTATTTTCGTGGGACAGAGCTGGCCGACGGGCTTCGCGTCTATATATATACGACAGGACGAGCACTCCACGCCCAAAGTGTTCGTCGGCCTCCATAGAAAGTATGTTCTCTGCAGCGATGCGATATCGACACCCATACGGCTGAAGTGTTCCTGCATCGCTTTCCACGCTGAAAGCTCGAAACGCCCATCAAGTCGAATGGCGGGGCATTTGAATATACAGCTCTAATGGCAGGACTCCGAAAACTAATTTCGCGCCTTTGAGAACAAAATGACGTCATTTATGTTTTTAGCGGATATGACGTCACGTTATTTTTTGTTCCACCGGAAGTGTTCCCTCCTCCTCGTGGTTCACGGGGCGCTAAGCCCCATGAACCGCCGATGAACCGCCATGTTTTGAACGTATGGGCTTCTATGGAAGCTTCGCTACCAGCTATATTTACATTGGTAATGCGGCCGCTGCGACCGAGATTTGATCCCGCGGCCTCAGGTTTAGCAGCGCAACACCAAAGCCACAACGCCACCACGGCAGGTGAGTTGCGCTCTTCGGCAGTTCAGGTTCAGTTTTCTGGGTGAAATCGCCCTGAATTCATTACTCCGCAGAAAGTATAGCAGCGTCAGCTTTTTGCATGTCTGAAACCGGACATGAACACCTCGGGTAACGGGCCTGAAGTCTTACATTAGAATGAATAATTCGAACGCGGTTATAAGATTAACTAGTGACATTTTTATGATTGCTTGCCTAAATAGCACTCGAGTAAACTTAAAATGTATGCCTATATGTGATAAAAGCAGTCCCGAGGAAAACAAATTGTTCCATCTTCCCCACTTTAAAGTAATTTCTAGGGCATTTTATGAGACACACCACTTTTCACAACGGAGTTGAGTTGTAAACTATAGGCTTCTTTATCTCAGCTTTAACATAACCGGTAGTTCTCGTTAAAAAAGAAATTCAACACATGAACAAAAATCTCGCAACAGCGCTTTGGTACATTTCACCTTTTCGATTCAACTTTACATAACTAATAAAAATATTGGATCCCGAGCAAAGTGTTTCCCCTTTTCCGTGTATGGTAGCATCCGAGGCAAAGAATAACGGGTATTATCGCTGTTCGGCGTCTTGTTTTACTTCTCCCCGTGCGGGCTACGTCATTCCACGATGCGTCTCAGTGGGTTAGGCTTAACCAGAACGGTCATCATAGCCCTCCTACGTTCAGCACTACGACGGCCGCATTACGTACTTGAAGCCATAGGGGTTTAGACCAGCTCCAGCAGAGCCGCCCGCTCCTTCCCCGACACCACCGAGTGATCCGCCGATGTCAAGGCCGCCAGCGGATGGGTCGTCCATGGTCTTGATCCCTTGACCGCTCGCGAGATGGAATGGTCAATTGGTTGGTTGGTTGGTTTGCTGGTGACGATGATGATGGTGATGATGCCTTATTTAATTGCACAAACCCTCTGTGGCAGATACGCCACGCACCGGGTGGTAATATGATCAAGAAAACAAGGAAAAATAAATGAATAATGAATAATGGTAGTTAGCCTTGCATAGACAGATAGTTGGTTTGGCGTTTATGAATGACTCTTACCCACTACGGGAGATTGGCCAAGCGTCGGATGAGCTTGGAAAATAGTGAGTCAAATCTAAAAAAGAAACACACATGAAATTTTTTTGAATAGATCAGAAGAATAGAAAAATTGAGAGAGAGATTTAAGAATTCAGCAAGTAAATTGTCCTCATTCACTTGGAAGACGCTCAACAGCTGCAAAGACATACTTGCTTGCTTGTTTTCCCTCTGCTGATGGTTCATACCCACTACGTGAGATTGACCAAGAGTCGGATGGATTTAGAAGGCGTTTAATATACTGACCACAGAAAACAACAGAAATATTTGGGGAAGAATCCAAGGAATGAAAAGTAACATAAAGACTAAAGAAAATTAACAAGGAAGTCGACTTGGGAATAGTTAGAAGAGCCTCAACCACTGAGCAAGCATACCTGTGATAGCGTCCACGAGAAGCAGATTCAAAAGAAAAAAAAATCAAGAATGGAAAACTTGACTTAAATTTCGCTAATTAAACAGTACTTAACGATTATTATGTTCTTTCTTGATTTCCCTTACTTTTTTCTTTCAACTTAATGTCACTTGCCCAGTGCGGTGCATGGTGATGATGATGATTTCTTCCAGAGACTGAAAAGAGAGGTGGTAGGTATGTTAACCGGAAAAGTGTCTGGTTGGCTACCCTGCATTGGGGAAGGGAAACAGGCAAGGGCGTATAGCCAGAGGGGGCACACCGGGCACAAGTACCCCCGCCCTTCCCCCTGAAGGTTTTGTGTACCAAGATTCCGTCTGCCAAGACGCCCCCCCCCCCCCCCCTTCAACCCCGTACCTGGTCAATTATTATTAAATTATGGGGTTCCCAGCATCATTCATTCAGCAGAATTCCCAGCAGCAATCTTTTTGAAAACATTACTAGGAACTCTGTGTTTGTATGTCTCCGTTTTTTGTGGTCTCCCTACTTTTGTGCCACCAAACCTCCAATCGCCTCTTACTGATCTCTATAGCGGACATGTTTACTTTCCCCCTGCTATCCCAGAACCCAAGGGCTTCAAGGAGGCTAGAAGATCCTAAACTGGCAGCTGGGTAGATATCTTTACATTCCAATAAAACATATTCATCGTTTCCCTAGCATTGCCGCAGAAAGTACATGCGTCTTCGTCCTTGGTGTACCTCGCTTTATAACTTGCGTTCTAAGGCATCCTGATCTCGCTTCGAAAAGTAAGGAGCTTCCCTTTGAGTTATCATAAATTGTTTCTTCCCTTATTTCGCTATTTTACTTTGAGATAGTCAGTCATAGCAGGCTTCTTTTCCATTGCTACCCCCCCATAACATTGTCTCAGCCTCTCTCACTTTGCGTTTGACGTTCTTTGTTGCCGTGTTGCTGACCATACCGGTCGCATACTTAGTGGTAAGCTTCCTAGTTCTCTTCCTCCATTGTTAGTTAATGTTGTTCCTGTACAAATATCTGAACACTCTCGAGCATCATTTATTTTCTTCCATATTCCTCAGTCGTTCTTCAAAATCAATTTTACTCTGCGCTTCCCTAACTTCCAAACTTGTCCAGCCCATGTCACCCTGCACAGCTTCATTTGTAGTCTTCCCGTGAGCACCCAATGCGAGGCGTTCCACTGACCTTTGGTTGTCATACAGTCCTGATTGCACCCCTGACTTCAAGCAAACAACGGCATTTCCAAATGTAAGCCCTGGAACCATTACACATTTCCACATACCCCGGAGCACCTCGTACCTATTGTATCCCCATAGCGCTCTGTGTTTCATTGTGGCCGCATTTCTATTCCCTTTTGCTATTATGATAGGCTGCCGTAAAGCCGAGAAGGCGAGCGCCATCTGGATGGTATTTTAACAGCGTAGCTGCTTAAGCTCGAGCTTCGACGCCGAGCTATGACGTCACTGCATTGCCTAGCAACCACTTGGCACAGCTGCGCCTGGCTTCGCGGAGCTTCGCACAGGTGTCGTAACGTCACCACTCCGACTTCGGCATCGCTTCTCCTAGTCGCGCCATGCTGCGCCTAGCTCTGACGTCACTATGCGTTGCCCAGCAACCACCTGGCATGGGTGCGCCCGGCCCCGCTGCGCTGCACCACCGCTTCCGGTACATCTCCAAGCTTCTACAGCCGTGTAGGCGGACAAAAAAAGAAAAGCCATGACGTCAGCTGCGCGCGGCTTCGTTCGCGGCCTTCGTATAAAGCTCCGTGACGCCGCCACTGGCGGCACATTGCCTAGTGTCTCTGTGTCGAGCACATCGTTTGCGCCGCCTAAAAACATGGGTCGGACGAAGAAGTACAGTAACCCCCGAGGAAGATGATGCTCGACGGGAAGCCTATCGCACTGCTGCTCGTGAACGAATGCAACGGCTGCGATCAAACCCGGAATATTGTGCTGGTGAATATTCATCAAAGCGACAGCGAAGAACGAGTGCAAAACTCGGTGAAATCTTGGCATAACATAGGTAATGCATAGCAAAAACCTAGCTAAATTTCATAGACCTTGGTTGACCCCCAGCACATGTGTACTCCGAGGTATTTATATTGCTTGACTATGGGTATGACTTGCTGTTGGACTGACACCACGTAGTTACTCGTGTCTTCATTAAAGATCATAATTCCTGATTTCTCTGTGCCGAACTTAAGGCCTAGATTTGTCGCTGCATTCCCACAGATATTCGCAAGTATCTGCAAATCTTTTTTTATTCTCCGCTAGTGGCACAATGTCGTCTGCGTACATCAGTCCAGATACCTTCTGTTGCACCATTTGTCCATTACGCATGTAGGATAAATCAAAACATAATTCGCAGTTTTCCAGTCGTCTTTCTATACGCTTAACGTAAAGCGTGAACAACAATGGAGACAGAGGATATCCTTGCTTCAATCCTTCGTGAATTCCCACCATTTCATTACCTTTTCGACCTTCCCATACAACTTGTACTTGGTTGTCTCTATACAGGGTGTTTCAGCGAACACTTTCAAAATTTATTTAAGGTTGCCTGTGGCAGATAGCCAAATTATAGTTAATGAACTGGTCTACTCGAAGAGGCGGACATTACTTGCACAAAAATTGAAATGCATAATCAATTAACAAAAATTCACTAAATAAGTTTTTAACTAATTACCTGATGGCCCATATTGCAATTTACAAATTGTAGCCGTGTAGTTCGCAAGGTGGATCCACTTGTCATTAATTCTCAGGATGACACCAGTTTCAAGATATTAATTCCCGAATTTTGCGGAGAAATGCATTGGTGTTCCAGCTAATTTTGTGTTTCAATGCATAAAGCGACGTTTTGTTAAGAACCTAACTGGAACGCCAATGCATGGAACGCCAATGCAACGAACGCCAATGCAGCGAACGCCAATGCAACGAAAGAGTAAACCACTTACGTGGATTCCTCTTTCCAATCCAACAATTGTTTTGCCGTGTCTGCCTTATTTCCTGCTGCATAACGTCCACCAATTCCTTATAGTGCCGGCCAACGGAGGTCAGTCCAGAGCGGCGTGGCTTTTTAATACACAGCTCTACACTCTGCAGTGGTAGCTTACGTGGATAATAAAAGCGTAAACGCTAAAACATAGGATATAACAATCTAGTTGAGCGACCATACTTGCCGTGGTGCAACGATCATGTAACAAACGCTGGTTGTATATGCAGGGGCTCCGGAACCAGGGGGCCAGTGGGGCATGCCTCCAAACTCAATGCTGTTCCGACCTCCTCCTGCCACCCATGAGGCCATCGAATATTTTGACTAGTTAAAGGGTGTTCCCTTCCTTCCACAAACGAAACAAAATTTTCCGGAAGCTTGTGACTTCAGAGACTCTCTTTGTCGGTGCTTTTCCTGCGTAGAGAGCGCTGCCTGTTTTCGTTAGGTTCAACGTATCTTCCGTCCTGAAGTGGTTCTCGAGGAGGGGAAGGCTGGCGCTCTATTCTGCAGCCCTTCCAGGAGCACGTCTCAGCGCCACGACATTAGGATACCTCGCGTTCTCTACTTTTATTGCGATAGCAATTATATGGACACTCCAAAGCAGATTTCTGCCGTTGGCGTCGCCGTCGCCGTGAGGTTCCGTATGACGTCAAGGGAGATGAAATCGTCGCCGCGCGCCGCCGAACGCTGTATGTGCGAGTGAAAGGGCGCGAGGGACGTGCGCTTTCACGGGTAGTGAACCCACGGCGGAGAACAAACGCGCGTTCTGCCCCGTGCTCCCTTAAGGGCTGCAGAAGTAGGCGTCTCTTTCCTCCTTTACAATCACCATATATGTAGAGCAAACGCGCCTTCTGCCGACGCGCGAAAGGCCGTGGGGGGGGGGGGGGGGGAAGGGAGAGGGAAGGGAGGCGACATTTAGCTGCAGCACGAAGTGCCTATTTATATCAGAGGCTCCGGCAACAGTCACCAACGCCGCACGCATTTTGTGCGAACGCGGGCAAAACGCCGACGGCGTCGACAACAGTTCTGCGTGTTGCCGGTGCTGCTGCATGTCCAAGTTTATACAGCTGATAAAGCTACTGTCATTACTCCGTATAGCTCTCTACAAATTTGCTATCGCAATTGATGCTTCGCCTTTCAGGTGAAACTGCGACAATTTTTTTCCCTTGTCCCTATCCAAGCTCATGAAAAGTAAGAAGATAGCAAAGGTCGGTGTAATTCTAGCTATTCCTAGAAAAGCACGAATTAAATCAGACTACAGCCTTCATTTCTCTGCGCATCGTCAGTGGTCGTTGATATATATATAGCGCCAGAGAGATAAAGAGTTGAACTATACGATGCGACATGAGCCCCCAGACGTCGCCCCAACACATTTGATATACTTCCGGAGCCCCTGACTGAATGCGCCCCCAAGAAAGAAGTATCCCATCGCTGATGGTATGCACGAAGCATGCACTCCGGTAAATATTTGTGAAAGTCAAAGTATAATGTCAGTAAGAAAAGTTGTTCAAGAAAGCTACTCTTCACTGATAATTAGTGGATTACACCTGCCTATCCGCGCACATCTCATTAACATGCACTTCGTTTGTGCATATTACCACGTCCAAACACTTCTGTTTATAATTATTGGCAAGAATGAATTAAAGCACAGGCACAATACAAATTCTTTGGCGGTCATTCATTCTTGCTAATAATTGTAAACAGAAGTTTGGACGTGGTAATATGCACAAACGAAGTGCATGGGGGGTGGGGGGGGGGGGGTTAACTCGGCCTTAGGGGGGTGGTCACAACACTCCCCCCCCCCCCCCCCCCCCCGGTCGGTGCGCCACTTCCTCGATGGCTTCAGAAAGCACAGCCAGCGAGCGGTGCCTGTCGAGCCGCGTCGACGGCGTTTCTTATGCGTGCAAGTCTCGGAGGCCATGCTTTGGTAGAGATAGTTTTGCTGATCCCTGTGCGGTGGCGCAGCAAAAATGCTCACTCTGTCAAAACACCTGCATTATGTTATTCCTGCAAGTTCTGCTTGACTTTTTGTTGCTGTCACGAGTGACAAGCGGAAACAAAGAAAGAAGAAGAGAAGAGAGTAATACTAAAAAGGCACACAAGTGGAGATTGTAAAAAGGAAGAAGCGAACGCGTGGAGGCACGCGCATAAAAAAGGACGTTTTTTTGTTTTTTTTTATTGCGATAGCAATTATATGGACACTTCAACCGGATTTCTGCCATCGGTGTCGCCGTCGCCGTGAGGTTCCGTATAGATTCCAAGGGCGATAATACCGTCGCCGCACGCCGTATGCGCGAGTGAAAGCGCGCGGGGGACGCGCGCTATCACGGAGAGTGAACGCACGGCGGAAAGCAAACGCGACCGTCGCGCGAAAGGCCGTGGGGGTATGGGAGGGAGGGAGGCGGGGCGACGCTGTGCTGCTTCACCAAATGCTTATCTTGCAACCGAGCGCAAGGGGAACTGGCCACTCAATCTCCCACGCGAAAGCAAGAAAGCGGGAAGGCAGCGCGGGAGGGAGGGGGGGGCAGCTTTTCCTCTGCCAACAACTTCTCCTCTGCACAACTCCTCTGCACTTTGCCCGGCGCTGGCGGTCGCCCGCACCGTCTCTTATCTCCACACGGCTCTGACCTTTGTATGCGCTGTGCATTCGCCGCTCAGTTTCCGTTGAAGCGATTGACCGCGCGAACAATTCGCCCGCTGCGGCGGCTGCGTTTGTGCCAGCGTTTTGATAGTCGTTGTCTGCGGTCATTCGGTGTGATCTATTCTTGTTTGCTTGTGCGCGCTGACACCACGCTTTTTAATTCTGTTAGTACAAATGTGTCGAACTTTATGCAGCCGATAAAACTACTATCCCTACTCCGAATAGCTCTCTGCTAATTTGCTATCGCAATTGATGCTTCGCCTTTCGAGCGAAACTGCGACATTTTTTTCTTTTACTTTGCGTTTCTTGTTTCTAAATATGAATTTTCTTTAGCATACCCATTGCCGCCCGATTCTTGGCCTATCCCCCTTAGTGGGTGCGAGCCGTGACAGGTTCATCATCATCATCATCAAAAGGACGTGGTGGCCGGGACGCAGCGTTCCAGAAGAAGACGGCTGGAGAACGCCACTCTGGGTCCTACCCCAGTACCTAGGCGTTGCAGCGACGTCCCCGCCCGAGTACCAGGCTCGCCGAACAGCAGACCACCGCCTCATGCAGGAACTACCGCAGGCCCGGACCTACCACCAGGAGAGAGAGAATAACATTTTATTGATTGGACAGGAAAGGTGTGTTGGGAGCGGGTGGGTGGGTCCCTATTCCGAGACTCCACTGGCCAGAGCTACTCGCCGGGCCTGGTCGAGTAGACCTCTCTGGGTCTCCAGGTCCGTGCCGGCGAGGATGGTCTCCCACTGCTCCCTATTTGTGAATTTGGATCCCAACAGGGGGGAATTGAATTTGGGGGGCCTACTCGTGCATTCCCACGTTACGTGGGCGAGAGTTGGCTTCCCCTAGCACCATGGACAGTGGCCTGGATAGGCCGTAGGCCAAATGCATGCCACAGCCCGAGGTGTGGGTAGGTATTTGTCTGAATTAGTCTCAAATCCCGGGCTTCCGCTCCGCTCAGACTCGGATGGGGCCCCGAGTATGTTCTGCGTTCCAGACGCTGATGCTCAAGGATGTCGCGTGGAGATGTCAAATGATCGAATCGGGGTTTCTCGGGCTGCACTCCCGCTCGGCAAGCCAATTCCCGAGCGAGAGCATCTGCCCTTTCATTGCCCGTAACTCCCACCAGGACACGTCTGCGTTCATGCCGCTGAACGTGGACGCGCGAAGACTGGCTGTAGCCAGTCACCGTCCCGTCTAGGGAACTAAGCTGGGCCGGCGCGCACCGGGAGCGCCAGCCGGCACGAGTCCCGCTGTGCCGGAGCGCGACAGCGCCTCAGCGACTGTGCCTTCGTCACGTCAGCCGGGGCATCGTTGACGCCGGACACCAGCGGCGACTGAAACGACCATATTGCGACGACGGACCGCAGACCGGGTGACGCCGATATCCGCCACGAACAGAACCGGTAGTGTAAGCGCCCCGACGCCAGCGTATGGACGATCGCCTCACAGACGTTAATTGGTTAATGCGGTAGTGGGATCGTAACACGTAGTTAGGGAGGACACATTCCGTGTGCAATGAGTGTTGGTTTTTTAACGTTGTTGTTGCTGTTTAACCTCCTCATTGAATGAATGTTGTGTGTGTGCGGCACCTTGCGTTCATGTGTTCATTCTGCCTGCTCAAGCAAGCGTACCAGGCGTTGACGTACGCGTGACAGTTGCACTGCATAGCAACGGAAGCAAGTATTAAGCAGCTGTATAACGAATAAAAACATAAACGTATAAAGTATGTAAAACAAAGAGACAAGAACACTACCGCTTGCAGCAATTCTAACCCCGTTACCATAGCCGGAAAGTTTTCGGGGGGGGGGGGGGGGGGGGGTAGGCGGAGGGCTGGGGCCCGACCAGCTTTCCGAAACCTGCCCATCATATATATATATATATATATATATATATATATATATATATATATACAGTGAGGTATTTACAGGTTTACATGGACCGTGCATTGATGAATGTTTACTACCATTTATATGGCCAACTAACGTATAGACTCGTGTAAGGGCTGCACTTCTCTGTCCCGAATTTGACGGGCCTTTCATATTACTGGGCAAGTTGACGTCATTTTTCCAACTACGAGTATGAAATCAGCCGTAAACCTCCGCGATCGCCTCCTCTCGACATCCAGTAGCGACGCCCGAAAGTACGCTGCGCGCGACAATTCGCTGTTGAGCCCGATCAAAATCTGCGCACTGAACGCGATTGCTTCTCAGTTGGATGTCTTTTCTTTTTTTTTTTAATATTGGATGTCAAGTTGGAAGTGCGGCCCTTACACGGGTGCGATCCTTACACGGATTTACACGGTAAGAATCTTCTTTCGTGTAATTGTCTTTTACTTCACTATCACTAATACTGCTTCGCCTTCCCGGCCGAACTGCACTCATTTTTTTTTTTTTTTTTTAGTACTTTGAGTCCGAGTATAACCTCCTAAGACCCCTTGTACAATACATTGCACATTGCCTTCAACTTTTTTTCGAAATTCACTCGGAAGTGATTACGCAAAAATATTCATTCTGGGTATGAAGTAAGGTGCATGTGTAACTGTAAAGGAGAGGTTTACTCGTATTCTTGTCATCCGCTTTCGAGAAATTTGACTGTCGTCCATGTCGTCCCAGAGGGCCTGAAGAAACCTTGAGGTACGTTTCGAAATCACTGAGATTGCGTGAAAATACCAGACGCGGCAGCAACATTACAATATATTACACGTAGTTCCACCATTTCTGCGTTTAAGCAATTAAATGCAGTTTTTACCGTAGCAAATATGAGGAGATGATGCAGATAGTTATTTTTTTTTCACGTACACGGAGAAGCAGCTTTTGGCATCTACCCATGGCATATAAATTTTAAAAATTGTTTTTCAAGTTTGTAACACAACATTATACAATAAAAATCAACCTGAATAGCGATTGAGTTCCCTATAGTTGTGTTGGGGTCTCAGGAGGATAAGCGCTGCTGCGCATGAGTTCTAAACTTCTATTTATTCTGATTTCGAGCGAATCCGGCTTACCATCATTTGGGTTACTGAGTGAATTCTATATACAAGGTGTTTCAGCGAACACTTTCAAATTTTTTTAAAGGTTGTCTGTGGCAGATAGCACAATTCTAGTTCATGAGCTCGTCTACTCGAAGAGGCGGACATTACTTGCACAAAAAATTTAAATGCATAATCTACTAAGTAACAGAAATTCTAACAGAAATTCTAGTTCATGAGCTAGAATTGTGCTATCTGTCACACGCAACCTTTAAAAAATTTTTGAATGTGTTTACTGAAACACCCCGTATTCATAGCCTCCGCATGCAAGAGGCGATGTTTCCATCCCTAATGCCTAAATGTTGTAAATAATTAGAAGAGCTTTTTTTTTTCTTTTTTCTTTTTTGTCGCCAGTCGTTAGCATTGACTACTGGAAAGAGAATCAATATTGAGACACATATCACTCACGTGCTTTTCACAAGCCGTTGATAGAAGACTACCGAAGAGGTCACTGAAGTCTGCAGGGTTTTTTTTTTTTTTTTTTTTTTTTTTTTTTCAGGATCAAATACGCAGACAAAGTAATTTTAAGTGAGGTGAACATACATCAACCTATTCATTCTCTAGGCACAGGCTATTCATTTATTTGGCTACCTCCTTCTCTTAAAAAAAATATGCTAAACTTTGTCCTGTGTATATATTTAAATATATTGTGTGTGTTCTCAGGGGACATTTTAAAGAACTGTTGAAGTGAGGAAACACAGACGAGGTAGCCGCGGCTGGTGCTTCGAACGCGCTTGTCCTCCTAGTGTCAGGATTTGCCGAAATAAAGCGAAAGTGTAAAGTAAAAGCCGTGCACGTCCGCGCCAACAATGAAGCCGCAATCTTTTAGCCGCAACAGAAGTGCAAAGGTGGAGGCAACGCAAAAGAATCCTCAATTATGTGGGTAAGAGTACTCCGACAATGACACTTTAGTGGCGCGGAGTGGGGGGGGGGGGGGGGGCTCTGCCCCCTGGGAAAACTCCGGCGGGGGCTCGAGCCCCGGAGCCCCCCGTAGTCGGCGCCTATGCCGGTTACCCTACTCCGGTCTTTCGCGTGGGACCGCAGATTCTGCACCACGGCAGTGTGCGTGCTACCGATCGCAGCGCCCCAAACAGCGTTTACGCTCGTCTTGGTTTAACTTTCAACGCATTGAAAGTGCAGCCGTTCCGTACACTCTGTGCAAAGGGACTGGCTTCACGGAGCCTTCGCTTGCCAAGGCACGGCCGGGCTCGACGCGCGCACGGCCGGGCTCGACTGGCACGCGCGCGTCAAGCCCGGCCGTGGTCAAGGTTGGCTACGTGACGTTATCTCTCCCTTTTACCTTCCTCCGTGACTCCACGCGTACCGTTTCCATAGAGACGTTGATGCTCCGCCGATCATGTGCCGCTGGTTACGCCCATCCCACGGCGCTTTTCTACGCATCGCCTCGCTTGGGTAAGTTGTTTCGATTTTTCTGCCGAAGTAATTCTGCTGTTTGTTGCGTTAAGAACTTTTTTTTGTTTGTTTTTTTGCTAGGCGTTTACTATGCGGGGTGAGCGTATTTTGCACATGCAGCATAGAATACGAGCCGTGGCGCCCGTTCGCCGTCCAGCCACCCGTTTGTTTCTGCATCCGTCCTTTCCGGAAGAGCTCGCGCATTACTTTCAACACGTAATTTTCCAAAAGTCATTCGCAGCAGCTTTGGTTTACAGCACATAATCTGTGGCTCACCTGCATCATCGCGCAAACGTTTTATTTGGCGCGGCTTGAGCAGTGTAATGCGCATTTGGGATCATTTTGTGAAGACTGTTTTGTGAAGGTGTGTTGTGAAATGTTTTGTGATGACATGTAGGGCGATGGTTGGTCCAAAGGTGCTGTTCTGAAAGATCACTGCAGCGTTTTTGAAGTTACGATACATTGTGTTGTTTGCCATTTGTCCATATTTGTCTTTGCTTTAGAGCAAGAGCGTGCAGCGCATATGTAGTTTTTTTTTTTTTTTAACATGATGTCTAGGCCTTCACCAAGAATCCTTGTAATAATCTTCTTTTATCAAGAGTGCAAACTTAGTATTGTGATAGTATGATATGTATTCAATACGTTGTGCTTGGATTTCTGCAAAGCCAATTGCTCAAGGCTGATATTGTAGAGAAAAAGCCTCCCCCCCCCCCCCCCCTTTTGTTTGTGTGCCAAGCCGTTGACAACTCCTGTTGTGTTGCTCTCCCGGGTAATGTGTTATCGCAAGAACAGATGGCGCGTTGTTTTTTTTTTTTTTTTTTTTTCTTTTTTTTTTTTTTTTTTTTTTACACGGTGTCACGCGTTTCCCCAAAACTCATTTCTTGTTGATCATGTGTAATAATTATGCTGCATTTCATCGAGCGTGTGATCCAGCATAGATAGATAGACAAGGCTCGGAATGCCTGAAGTAGACAAAGTGTTAGTCGCATTAAAATAATTTGTACAGAACTTTCAACCACAACGCTCCTGTCAAGAGCTGTACTTGGCAAACTTCTCAAGTTGGCGTTGCAACAGCCGTGATGCGAGAGGTGCCATTTGGCTTCCGGGATTTCAAATGCTGTGGCCGCAATTGCTGTGGTCATTGCAGTGTTGGAAAAGACGGCAATTCTGTAGTGTACTGCGAAATATACACCGCGTGAGGTGCGGAAAAGAAAAGGAGGGACGACAGGAAAGAGCGTACTCTCCTGCACTCTTGCCTCTCGTGTATCTCCTTTTAAATGCGAAGCATTTCTTGGCGAACATTTGCCACTTTGACAGTAGCTATCTATCTATCTATCTATCTATCTATCTATCTATCTATCTATCTATCTGTCTATCTGTCTATCTATCTGTCTATCTGTCTATCTAGCCGCCTACGTCTTGGTGCTCTCGTGGTGGTATCGTTAACTTGATGTTTACCAAAATTGGTATACTATGACAAGAGTGTATGAGAAAGATAAATGATTGCTCATGAATATCATGACATGTGTGTCATGTAGCTGCCATGAAACAGCTGCCTACGTCTTGGTGCTCTCATAGTCGTTTCTTTAACTTGGTGGGTACCAAAATTGGCATAGTATGACAACAGTGTATGGCGAACATAAATGATAGGTCATGACATGAATTTCATGATATGCGTGCCATGTAGGTCATGAAACAGCCGTCTAAAATTACAATGACCCAGCGAAAAAAATATTAGCACTCAAAGACCACTGAAATGGGTTCGGACGTGGGTACTAAGGGAAGGAAACACTAAATGATGATGGTAGAAGTCATAGTCATGAGCATGACTCAGCAAAAATGACAATGACTCAGCGAAAAAAGATTCACACTCAAGAACCACCGAAATTGGTTCTGACGTGGGTAGTAAGTGAAGGAAGCTAAAGGATGATGGTAGAAATGATAGTCTTGAGCATGACTCAGCAAAAATGACAATGACTCAGCAAAAAAAAGATTAACGCTCAAAAACCAATGTAATGGGTTCGGATCTGGTACTAAGTGAAGGAAAAGGCTAAATATTACCACTGAAATGGGTTCGCACGTGGGTACTAATTGAGGGAAACACTAAAGGATGGTGGTAAAACCTATAGTCATGACCATGACTCAGAAAAAATGACAATGACTCAGCAAAAAAATTAAACTCGAGAACCACTGAAATTGGTTCGCATGTGGGAACTAAGTGACGGAAAAACTAAAGAACGATGGTACAAGTCAAAGTCATGAGCATGACTCAACAAAATGACAATGATTCAGCAAAAAAAATAGAACGTAGAACCACACAAAGAAGAAGAAGAAAATTAGAACTCAAGAACCACTGGAATGGGTTCGGACAGTGGAAACTAAGTGACGGAAACACTAAAGAATGATGGTAGAAGTCAAAGTCATGAGCATGACTCGGCAAAAATGACAATGACTCAGCGAAAAAATTAAACTCGACAACCACTGAAACGGGTTCGGACGTAGGAACTAAGTGAAGGAAACACTAAAGGATGGTGGTAGAAGTCATTCATAGTCATGACCATGACTCGGCAAAAATGACAATGAGTAAGCGAAAAAAAGATTAACGCTCAAAAAAACAATGTAATGGGTTCGGAACTGGCACGAAGTGAAGGAAAAGGCTAAAGATTGATGGTTGAAGTCATAGTCATGAGCATGACTAAGGCTTTCGCCGCAAGGTCTCTTACGTCCTAGCTAAAGGGACTCCTCAGGACTCATGACATGAATGTCATGACATGCGTGTCATGCAAGTCAGGAAACAGCCGCCTAAGTCTAGGTGATCTCATGGTCGTTTCGTTAACTTGGTAGGCTCCCCGCACACTGCTTCGCATAACATCGATTTATACAGGGCGTGGGATCTGCCGGCTTTTTTACACCTTAAGGTGTATACCGTATAGACTCGTGTAAGGGCCCACTTTTCTTTCTTTCGTTGGCAATTTTGACGAGGTGCGGCCCTTACACGGGAGCGAACCTTAAGGTGTATACCGTATAGAATCGTGTAAAGGCCCACTTTTTTTCGCAATTTTGACGAGGTGCGACCCTTACACGGGAGCGAACCTTAAAGGGCCCCTAACCACCCAGAGGTCGAAATTTAGTTGTGGTGTTGCAGTTGTGCACGAAACTACAACGAACACATAACCGCGAAAATTTTTCGAAAAAAAAACTGGAGGACGAAGCTTCGCCTTTAAGAGTAGAACGCGATAGCCTTATCGGGACCCGTTCGCATCGCATCGTTCGCATACGTCAGGTAGGCTTCATTCACTGCTACAATGAACGTGGGAAAGCCAGCTTACAAAGACCAAGCTTATACCGATCCCCTTAAAGTCGGCTTCACTTTTAAAATGAAAGGCATTGCTGGAAAGACGTTTTTCCAGGGGCAATACAAGTAAGTGGTCTTATATTTAAATGTGGAGGCCCTAGCACCTTTTTTTATTATTTTATTAATTGTTTGCTATTGCCCCGACGCACGCAGGTCTGGTAGAAATGCTGGAAAAGGGGTTTGTGTTTGAGTTTCCTCGTAGCAGAATTAGGTTTTTTCGTGCATTCCAATTACAATCCGACGCCGATTGGTAAACAATCTGACGGCGAATCCGACGGCGAATCCTGACGCCGAATGGTAAAGTCGTGCTTTACCATTTTTCTGGCGGATTTCACTGTGAGAAATTCAATTTTTGTTCACCAAAACCTTGTACTACGTGGAGGGCCTGCGCGGTCGATGTGGTTGGATGATTTTCTCCGCCACCCGCGATCGCACGCCGGTTTCCGACGCCGGATTTTCTGCGACACGGGGCCCTAAACGCTATCGCGTTATGCCGTAATAGCCGAGTTATACGCGTATGATGATCGAAACACGGCCCTCGCTCGTTTCGGTCTTTCCTTCGCTGCCATGGAGGAAGAAAAATATAGGATGGAGCATTACGTCACGCAGCTAGCCTTGGCAAGCGAACGCTTCGTGTAGCCAGCAGTGGTGGCCCAACACGTGACCTCTTGCGTCGAGATGACGGAGATTTGCCGAGACGTTTGGTTACCGGTAGTTTTTATTCGCTACGCGCTTGGCCGGCAGCTGCTCACATGCAAGAAGGAAAAAGATTGTTCCTTGTTTTGTTTTTTTTTCCTTGGTTTTTTTTTTTATTTAGTTCAAGATCGCGAGTTTCAAATGGTTTCGAATGGGCATTAAAAAAAAGAATCAACTGAGAACTGGCGGAGTGTCACCACGTTCCCGTCCCGACTTGGGCGTCGCCTACGGTTTCGGCCAGAGGAGCTCCCCGCGTGGAATCTCCAACGGCTTAAAACTCCTCAGGACCTGAATAAAGTTCTTGACTGACCGGGAGTACTTTTTAAAACCTACCGCGCGCTCTGACGTATGCTCCTTACTGTGACGCTTTTATCACGGGTTGGGCCACCACAGTCGGCAACAATCGCGTTGCGGTATGACTCTTTTCCCGGCGCTGCCATGTTTGATCACGTGACACGTGGTGACGCGTCCATAGCTTGCCTCAGCTGCCTCCGTTGCCTCCTTGTTTACAATGCAAGCGCGTGACGCCGGTGCGGCGCAGCAAACCTCCGCTTCGACGCATATCGTAGACGGTACCTGTGTGGACGGCACGAAGCTTTGGCCACAGCTTTAGAGGACATGTAAGTGCTTTCAGAGCTCATTACGCCTTGTCCAAACGGCGCGAGCAGCGGTGTTTGTACTAAAAGCCGGCCTAGAAATGTATTCAAGCTGTCCAAACTTTACGCTTATGAATTAAATCAGGATCAGTGTGCTCTTCCTTCTTTATTTGGCAAACAGCGGCTTCTCATGTTTGTGACTCAGTAAAGTTCCTCGGTGTGGCCACTATCTGATTGTTAACTTTCAGCCTAATGTGTGCTCTGCTGTGACAGATTTGTTCTTGCTGCGCACAAAGCTTGGAATGTAAATGTTCTACGTTCAGTTTCCGACATTCGTGTCTTGTCGGTGTAGTCGCCGTCACTCATGCTTCGGCACATTGATTCAAGTGTGCGCCCATTCACCTAATATTGACACGTTGGCGATAGAGTGTGCGTAAGTTTACTTGCGAGTAGGGGTGGCTGTGTGTATAACGTGCGAGAAACTTACCATGTCAGTAAGTGGCGCTACTTCCTTTTGTAACGAGCGGTATTCACTCTTAAGTGCCGACGTTCCGGAGTTGGTCATTTCTTTGGACGTTAGCTATACAGCGCTGGCGGATTAGTTTTTTTTTTTTTGTTTTTTTTAATCCTCGAGAAGAGCTGTGCATCGCGAAGGGCCAGCAACACAGGCAATCTATATGTAGCAGCGGCGACACAGGTTGATTCCATTCCTTAATATGCGAATCACTATTTTTGCAGCTAACTACCGCAAACGTCTTCCCTTTATCGTTGCACATTTTGCAGCATGAATTGGGCACAGTGCATTAGCGAACACCCAGTTGCATTTCCGACAGCTGATCGCACAGTAGCAGAGCAGAAGCAGTAATGGTTTCGTATTCGTGCGCATTCGCTGAGGCAACGTATGGCGCGTCGCCGTAAGCGCCATCTCGTTCCTCTAGAGCAAACTGCTCCGCGAAAAGGGTCAATATTTTCCTTCCTGCATGTTCGCTACTCGCCGAGTGCTCTTCCAAATATCACATGACATACGTCATCGCCAACGCGCTTTTCAAAACGCTGTCCACTTCCGGTTAAGGCACGTCCACACCCTATCCACGCTAGCCGGCGAACCGGCCTCCAGTCGCTAATATAAGCGTATTTTCTTCTTTGTGTACAATTATTGCGAAGAGTGACAACGGTAAGAAAATATTGCGGCTTGTGAGCGTCGGCGATTCATTCCGATGCGTTGTCCGCTTTAGCTTTGAATTAGTGAACCTGAGAAGGCCTAGCGACGATATCGGCGCCGTCGAGCGATCAGCGGCGGTGAGGCTGCCGCACGAATGGGTCCCGGTCTCATTCTCTCAACGCCAAGGAAATCTCGCCGTTCGCGAGCAAATTACGCCGTCGAACGGTCGCCCGCGAATGGAAAACGGCGTGCGGCGATTTACTGTGCATGTAACGTGGACGGCAGTGGCACACCGACGGGGGGGGGTTCTCCCCTGAGGCCGAGTTACCCCTCCCCCCCTTTTGTTTCCTTTTCTTTCCTTGCGTCTTTGAGTACTGCAACTAAGATGCAAGATACACTCGCACACTTGCGCAAAACGCGCATTTTTTTACAGTTTCCCGTGAAGAAATTGAAATTAGTGCTGTTTAGATGGTATTGGCAAACTAAGGCAGACTTTCAACCTCCTCCCTGGCAGAGATCCTGAGTGCGCTACTGATGCACGGGCCTTAGCCGCGACCACGGTGTAAGAACAGGTACTCCGACGGAAACGCGCGGCGCGTCTCACTAATGTTGGGACGCCGCTAGGGGGCGCACGCATCTAGGAGGCTGTAGAGTAACTGTTACGGGAGCTCCCGTAGGGAGCATATACAGTAACTCTAGGTCACTCTACTCTAGGAGGCTGGGTCGCCGGGGGGCCAGACATTCCCTGGCCACCGTGCTGCGAGCGCGCTTTGCAGCATGTGTTATTTAAATGCGAAGCATTTCTCCGCGAACATTTGCTACTTTGACAGTATCTATCTGTCTATCTATCTATCTATCTATCTATCTATCTATCTAGCAGCCTACGTCTTGGTGCTCTCATGGTCGTTTCGTTAACATGGTATGTGTACCAAAATTGGCATAGTATGACAAGAGTGTATGACGAACATAAATAACAGGTCATGACATGGATATCATGACATGTGTGTCATGGAGGTCATGAAACAGTTGCCTACGTCTTGGTACTCTCATGGTCGTTTCGTTAATATGGTATGTAACTAGAATGGGTTCGGACATGGGTACTATGTGAAGGAAACTACTAAAGGATGATGGTAGAAGTCGTCGTCATGAGTATGACTCAGCAAAAATTACGACTCAGCGAAAAAAAGATTAACACTAAAAAAACACTGAAATTGGTTCGGACGTGGATACTAAGTGAAGGAAACACTAAAGGATGATGGGAGAAGCCATAGTCATGAGAATGACTCAGCAAAAATGACAATGACTCAGAGAAAAAATATTAACACTAAAAAAAAACGCTGAAATGGGTTCCATCGTAGGTACTAAGTGAAGGAAACACTAACACAGTGATGGGGGAAGTCATAGACATGAACATGACTCAGCGAAAATGATTAACACTCAAAAACCACTGGAATGGGTTCGGACATAAATGATAGGTCATGACATGCGTGTCATGTTGGTCATTAAACAGCCGCCTACGCCTCAGTGCTCCCATGCTTGTTCGTTAACTTGGTAGGCTCCCGGCACATGCTTCGCATAACATCAACTCCCACATGGTGTGGGATCTGCCATATTTTCTTAACTAAAAATTAACTATTATGTATTACTGAGAATGTTCTCACGATCACAAAATCAGCCAATAGCTGTTGGTGGGTCCAGCTGCTTGCAATGACAGTGCAAGGCAACACTGTGGAAGCGAGAGCAAGTGATTTTTCACTGTTTACAACAAGAGGTTGTACATTTCCTGCTGCATGTAGTGCAATAATACTTGGCTCACATGTTCACAGGAGCCTCTTGTACAGATTGGATACGTTTTCTTACTATGTTCAAAAAGTGTTACAGGGCCCCTTGAAAGTGTGTTGGAAATGTTCCAGATCTAAAAATTCATGTGAGGTAGAGGGAGAATCATGCGTTGTGCTATTTCCTTTTTATTCACTGAATGAGGCTTCCTGGCCATGTGTGCAAGGTTTCAGTTCCACATGTGACCATCATCTACCAACTAAAGGTTTATTTACGGCATTCAAATACTGGTGTTGCAGGGCCCCTTCAAGAGCTGTGTCCAGGAAGCTGTGGCTAGGCTATATCATGTCACCTGTAGCAGTCGGTATGATGAAAATAAAGCTAGGCTTATGTATAAAATATGACTGCAACTTTTTATAGCAATCAAAGCACTGTTCTCAAATACCTTGTGAAAAACTTGGTATAATGGTAGCATTGACCAGAACATCAGAAATGTTAATAACATAGGCATGGCTTTCCATTAATTCACGCTCATTGAATAGCAACACCATGGCATGTCGTTCACTTTTGTCAGAACAAGTGTGTAAACACTGTTTTTCTCACGTACCATCTTTCTTTAAATACTATATTAACAATAGGCCATGTACCCTAACTTTCACTAAAAGAGGCGTTTGCTTATGGCATGGCAACATTGGACAGCAGAAATGATAAAGGAATCCTTCTTTTACAGTTTGACATCAAACAAGAAGGTGAGACGCTGAACTTCTCAGTAAGTGAACCTACAAAGATGCAGGAGACTTCGGAAACAAGCAAGACGACCGAGGGGAAGCCTGTGGTAGTCACTATTACACGAACGAGTAAGACATTTCCCTTTTTCCAGGTTTTGTGATGCCAGAGAATGTGGACAAAGTACCGTGCCAGAAGTGCTACACAATATAATAACAGAATTTACTGGCACAAAAAGCAGTTCTCCTTAATCTTATGGGTTGTTGAGAATTTGTGATGTAATGACACCAGTGTTAAAGTGAACGTCAATATATAACATGAACCTGAATATAGTAAGGGGGGGGGGGGGGGGTATACGCTTGGAGTACTTAGTATATAATGCCACTCTGCCTGCTCTTTCACCCTCACTCTTCTTAGACAATGTGTTGCTAGAGGGGTTCCACAAAAGAATGTTCCACATCTGCTTCCATGGCCTTGAGTGGTGCTAACAGTCCCAGGGTTTTATATTGTATGCATAAATACCGAAGAATAGTGGACGTGGAAACAGCCACTGCCATGGCAGAATTGGTAGAGCAACGCATATGTAATGCTGAGGTAGGCTCAGCTCCCACCAGCGTCAAGTTGCTTTTTCGTCCACTTTATTTCCCTTTAGGGTACGATTTCTGCACCAGTTCAGTCTACCGAAAAAATAAAAAAACTGAAAAAGATTTCATTTTGTCCACAGAGTTTCTTTCACACTGAAAAGATGTCCCCATTCAAGCCGTTTCTCATTCTCATCTTAGCAAAGTTGTTGGCAACCCGAGTGAATAAGAAATGTTTCCTTTGTTTTCAGATGTCCACGCAGACAAGATTTTTGTTGATGTGAATGTACCAACTGAGGCAGGAACTGCATTAGGAGCAAGCAGGCCGAGTTCATCAGGAAGTAACCCTGTTGGAGCGGCGGCTCCCACAACAACAGTTCCAGCCACATGTGTCAAAGGGCTTTTGGAACTTGCCCGTCGTATAATTACTAGGGCCAAGAACTTGGTAAAGTCACTTTTCAGGAATCGAAGAATAATAATTTAGAGATTTTTTCTTTTGATCTACCATAAAAAATTCTGTATGCCTCCCATTGGCCGTGTCAAATTGTGCCACAATTACGTTTAACTGTTGTCATTAATGCCGCACACAATTTGGCCTCACAGCATGGATTGTCTCATGGTGCGAAAACTGTGTAACTGACCTTTGGTCTTCAAATCACAATTAAATTGCTCAAGAGTCTCTCCTTGTTCTTGATGCCTAGTTCTGAATATGTAACGCTCATAAATCTCGTTCTCTCGTGGCACGCAATAAGATTCTGGTAACACTGACCAGAATATTAAATTTTAATAATGTAGGCGTAGCTCTCCCTTAATTCGCACTCATCGAATAGCAACACCATGGCATATCGTTCACTTTTGTCAGATCAAGTGTGTAAACACTGTTTTGTCAAGTACCATCCTTCGTTAAATATTGTATTAACGATAGGCCATGTATGCTAACTTTCACTAAAAGAGGCATTTGCTTATGGCATGGTGACATTGGACAGCAGAAATGATAGAACTTCCCTATACAGTTTGCCGTCAAACAAGGTGACTCGCCCAGCTTCTCATTAAGCGATGCTACTAAGATGCAGGAGACTTGGGAAACAAGCAAGATGACTGAGGCGCTGCCTGTCATCACTATCACAGGAACGAGTGAGACATTTTACTTTTTCCAAGTTTTGTGATGCCACAGAATGTGGACAAAATACCGTACCAGAACTGCTATGGAAAATAAATGAATTTACTGGCTTTTTTAAAAAAGCATTTCTCCCTAACCTTGTGGGTTGTTGCAAATTTGTGATGTAATGACACCAGCGATTAAAGTGATAACCTGAATATAGTAAGAGGGGTATATTATGACTGAAAAAAGGAGAGAAAATTATCTTCATATAGTGTGTCCCACAAACACTCGGAGTACTTAAATAATTCTTTATTAAAGCAACTCTACCTGCTCTTTCACCCTCACTTCTCTCAGACAACGTGTTGCTAAAGAGGTTCCACAAAAGAATGTTCCACATTTGCTGTCATGGCCTTGAGTGGTGCTAACAGTCCCAGGGTTATATATTGTATACATAAATACCCAAGAATGTGGTTGTGAAAATAGCCACTGCCATGGCACAATTGGTAGCGCAACGCATATGTAATGCTGAGATGGGCTCAGTTCCCACCAGCGTCACATTGCTTTCTCGTCCACTTTCATTTCTCTTTAGGTTATGATTTCTACACTTCAGTTCAGCCTACCGAAAAAAAAAAAAACATTTTATTTTGTCAACAGTTTCTTTCACACTGAAAAAATGTCCCCATTCAAGCATTTTCCCATTCTTTTCCTATAAATGTTCTTGAAAACCCGAGTGAATAAGAAATGTTTCTTGGGTTTTCAGATGTCACCGCAAACACGATTATTGTGAATGTGAATGTGCCGACTGAGGTGGGAACTGCATCTGGAGCAAGCGATCCAAGTTCATCAGTAAGTATGTAGCACTGGTGGAGCAGCAGCTCCCAGAACAGTTTCAGCCACATGTGTCGAAAGGCTTTTAGAACTTGCTCGTTGTTTAATTACTAGAGTCATCAACTTGATAAAGTCACTTTTTGGAATCAAATAATAATTTTGAAAGATTTTTTTCTTTGGATCTACCATAAAAATTCTGCATGCCTACCATTGGCCGTCTCAAATTGCGCAGCAATTACAATAAAGTGTTGTCATTAATGCCGTACACAATTTAGCCTCACAGTATGGACTGTCTCATGGTGCCAAAACTGTATAACATAACTTTGGTCTTCAGATCACAAATAAATTGCTCAAATGTCTCTCCTTATGCTTGATGCCTGGTTCTGAATATGTATCGCTCATACTATATCTCGTTCTCTCATGGCACGTAATAAGCTTCAAACTTCTTTATGACCACGCTGTAGCTGTTCCAAGACTTTCCTCTTCCTCCAAATCTGGTAGCATTGACCAGAATATTAAATGTTAATAAGGAATGACTCTCCCTTAATTCGCACTCATCGAATAGCAACACCATGGCACGTCATTCACTTTTGTCAGACCAAGTGTGTAAACACTGTTTTTGCCAGGTACCATCTTTCCTTGAATATTGTATTAATAGGCCATGTACGCTAACTTTCACTAAAAGAGGCATTTGCTTATGGCATGGTGACATTGGACAGCACAAATGACAAAACAAATCTTTCTTTTACAGTGTGACATCAAACAAGAAGGTGAGATGCCGAGCTTCTCAGTAAGCGATGCTCCTAAGATGCAGGAGACTTTGGAAACAAGCAAGATGAGCGAGTTTTCGCCTGTGACAATCACTATTACAGGAACGAGTAAGACATTTCACTACTTCCAAGTTTTGTGATGCCGGAGAACGTGGACAAAGTACCATGCCAGAAGTGCTACAGTGCTGCACAACATGACGAATGAACTTACTGGCTCAAAAAGCATTTCTCCTTAATCTTATGGGTTGCAACTTTGTGATGTTATGACGCCAGTGTTAAAGTGAAAACCTGAATATAGTAAGAGGGGTATTTTATGACCGCAAAAAGGAGAAAAAATGTTATCTGCACATAGTGTGTCCCACGAATGCTTAGAGTACTTAGATAATTGTTCTTTATTAAAGCCACTCTGCCTGCTTTTTCACCCTCACTCTTCTCAGACAATGTGTTGCTAGAGAAGTTCCACAAAAGAATGTTCCTTATTTGCTGCCATGACCTTGAGTGATGCTGGCTAACAGTCCCAGGGTTATATATTGTATACATAAATACCGAAGAATGTGGACGTAGAAACAGCCACTGTCGTGGCACAATTGGTAGAGCAACATATATGTAATGCTGAGCTGGGCTCGACTCTCACCAGTGTCAAGTTGTTTTTCGTCTGCTTTCATTTTCCTTTAGCTTATGATTTCTGCACTTCAGTTCAGTCTAGTGAAAAAAATAAATAAAAAGGTTTTATTTTATCAAGAGAGTTTTTCACACTGAAAAGATGGACCCATTCAAGCCATTTCTCTTTTTATACAAGTTGTTGGCAACCCGAGTGAATAAGAAATTTTTTCTTTGTTTTCAGACCTTAGCGCCGGCTTGATATTCGTGAACGTGAACGTGCAACTTTAAACCACAACTGCATCAGCTGTAAGCGGGCCAAGCTCATCCGGGAGCAACACTGTTGGAGAAACTGCCACAACAACCGTGTCAGCGACCTGTGCCAAACGCCTTCTCTAAATGGCCCGTCGCTTGATATCTTGAGTTGTTAACCTAATGAGGTTTGTTTTCAGTCGTAAAGAATGATCGCTTGAAAATTTGTTCTTTTCATTTACAGTATTGTCTGCCTCCCATTGGCTTTCTCAAATTGCGTCACAATTATGTTTAAATGTTGTCATTAATGTCGTACACAATTTGGCCTCACAGCATAGATTGTCTCAAGGTGGAAAAACTGTATAACTGAACTTTGGTCTTCAAATCACAAATAAATTGATGAGTGCTTAATGCCTAGTTCTGATTATGTATCGCTCATATAGTATCTGGTTCTTTCCCCGTGGCATGCAATAAACTTCAAACTTCTTTATGATCATGTTGTAGCTGTTTCAAGACTCTTCTCCTCCAAATTGAAACATGTTGAATGCCACGAAGGCTTCCTCACCAGCAGTGTGCAGGAGCAGTGTTGCCTTCTAGCATTGTGGCTTCTCAGAGAATCCCACTGCTCTAACCTAGATTTCCAGCCTCTGCTTGAATCAGAGGCAGTCGTCTTCCAGGTTCCCAAACAGCAGCAAGGTAGGCGACTGACAAAGACTGTCCATGTTTCATGGTCCTTGTTGCTTGCCACACAGTTGTTGTGTGGCTGAGCTGTTTGGCGAATGCTGTGCTTTTTCGAGTCACACCAACCGACTGAGCGATGTATATTGGGCCAATTAGAGCTAGATGCAGTCTGAAGCCATGTGCTGAAGTGTCAGCTTTATTGAAGTGCCGGCTTTTATACACTGGCGTTCCTTTGAGTCTCGCCGATCAACTGTGCATGTATTTGGCCAATAAGAGCTACACGCAGACTGATAGCGAGCAGTGAACTGCCAGCTTTATTAGGGTGCCGGCTTTTAAACACTGGTTTTTCTTCGAGTCACGCCGACCGACTGTGCCATGCATTGGGCCAACAATAACTACACGCAGACTGACAGCAAGTGGTGAATTGCCAGCTTGATTAGAGTGCCGGCTTTCGTACACTGGTGCTGCCAGTGTTGCGAAGTCAAATGCCAGTATGGCCGCCTGACTTTGGACAGATTTGGTACAGACAAGACAGCATTCAATTCCCAGTATCTATATAAGGTGTTCGTAATTGCTTCATGTCCAAGTGGGGTTGCAAAGGTAAAAAAACATTGCTTAGTAAAGCATTTTTTGGCCAACTTGGTTCATAACAAAGAAGGAAAAAGCAGTAGCGTGAGAAAATAAGGACGAGATGAACACACAGTTAAGTGCCACTTCTGTGTACTCTGCTGATTCTCGTTTTTTATTTTTTTTTGGCACTACCGCTTTTTTTTCTTCGCATTAAAAAAACAAAAACATGTTCTGCATAGTAGTAGTGCATACACCAGCATACATTTTGTGTCATTATATAAAGAAAAAAAAATCATGCCCTCACAGGAGACCTGCTTGCATTTTCGTATTTTTCAATAATGCGTGCACAAAATGTAAAATAACCCATAAAATTGAGAGAATATTACAATTAATCTGATCTCATGTGGCATTGTCCTAAACTAAAAAATATCACAAGTGATTATTTTAATGGAAGCAGAAGTTTTTAAATCAGTTTCTTACTACCAATCTCAGCACTTGCACATGAAAATCATTTCATCGTAATAGCAGCACTGGTTATTATGCCCAGTAGATCAAACTCAATGCAGGTTGAGCACTACTACTTGTCAAAATGATTATGTGTAACTTTCGTATGCCACGTGGTGATTGAATGTGCCTTCATCGCGTCCACCTGAATGTCGCTCACACGAGACACAATTAATTTGTTTAGAATTCATTTGTCTAGTCTGCCATTGTGTCTCACCTGTGATGTTGACGAGGGATTAGATTAGATAATTTAATTTGTACTTGTCGAATTTACAAACTCTAGGGTAGTTTTCAGGAATGCTTTAAACATGTTACACAACACGTGATGTCAGCTGCGGGACATTTGTGGACTGCTGGCACTGTTCAGAATCTCGATTGTGCTCCAGTGAAAGGGTATACCCACTGCACTATGTCAGCGCAGCTGACAGTGAAGTGCTTGTTGCTGCAGTGACATCGGTTAGAATGCCAGTAGTGGCTGTCGTGGACAAAGTTTTCTTTTTCTATTTTTTTTTTTTTTTGTGCTATGGCGATGGTGGCACTGGGGATGATGAGGCAGCCTGACAACAAGAGACTAACACCTGTCACAATGGTCCTCACTAGTGTAATCGCATGAACAGATAAACAAAACAAACCCCGTTCCAAGCACTTAACTGCTGTCGCAGTAAAATAGCAGTTTTGCCTGAAAGCAAAGCATTGAAAGTGACAGCAAGGTTTGACGTTGTGCTGAAGGAGTCTTAGACCACTTCCATGATCAGAAGTGCTGCCAGTAGCATTGCATCTCGATGGTTCACAAGATGAGATTGAAAGAAAACCGTCAGCGCTTGTCAGTGCCCAAAAACGGGTAACATTAATTTTAAGTCCCATCTCGCTTCAGTCTGCACGCAGTCCCGCATGACATTCAAGTACTCCAGTCTGCCTTTCAAATGGCCGTGAGGATAAAACCGTTTGTGAACTTTGCAGATCCACATGTCTGCTCATCTCTTTTTAGCCCATTCAAAACGGCAGCAGTGTGGCAGAAATGTCACTAGCTCGAAGCGAAGTGGAGTGCAATGCCTAGGCTGCACCTGCATTAAAAATTATTCAGAAGGCAGCTAGCTGATGTACTCTCCTCTTGAGTGTGTGCGATCACCTACGGAAATAGACGGAGTGCAGGAAGTGTGTTGTGCTTACGTGAGCATTGGAACCAATATATGTATATTTGATGCCGCAAATTTTGTGTGTTTTGTGTCCTTTGCACATGCATTGCAAGAGAACAGGCCATGAAATACACAGTGTATTCTAAGCATCATACACGTTCATTGCGCACTGAAATGAAAAGAGTGTGATCGCCACACCTAGCATATGTGTTTTGTATGCGTTTTGTGTAGCGGTTCATCACAGTGATGAGCTTGCATGTATGTTTGTGTTGTTGATAAACACCAGTCCTCTAAAGTTTCAGAAGTGATAATAGAATCAGTAGCAATACAAGTTTTATTGCTCTCATTATCGACATTACTCATCATGTGCTGTTGCTTGTGAGCTGTGAAGTGATAATACAATCAGCAGCGATAAGTTTTATTGCTCTCGTTATCAGTCAGCATTATTCATCATGTGCTATTGCATGTGAGCTGTTTTGCCAGCTGCAATGCTCTGTTGTGAGCCATCCGAGCGCTTGTGTACTTTCTTGCTGCTACAAACTTTGTTCACAAGATACAAATTGTGGTGCAGACTTACAATATGTCGTAGCGGTGCTAGACGTAAAAGTATTCATTAAATTTAGCGCAACAAGTGCATGCTTTGAAATAAATTGTGCATACTAAGTACTGTTGATCACCTTTTCTTATGTAGGCCAATAGAGAAGCAAGCTCTACCAAACTGCCCCTTTTCTGTTTTATACACGTGTTGCTTTTTTTTTTTTTCAGAGGTTATTTCTGCACTTTTGAAGATACTTCTATCAGTGTGTGGAATCTTAGGAGTTACATGTGTTAGGACATACAGCGTTGTTATGAAATGTGAACACATCTGAGAGCACTGGTGTCATGAATGCAAATTTCAGGCAGCCTTCAATTGTGACGGTTGATAAGTAGCGTTGTCACTTACTCAGCGAGACTCTCATCGACATTTGAGGCACGGTAGGTTCTTCAAGGTCATCGTCGCCATTTTGTTGCGTCGCGCCCGAGCCGGCCGATGGGGAGGCTTAGCCATAAAATAAAGAACCAATGTTTCACTCCCTTCGTCATGCCGGACGGGGAACGAACCTCGTGCCCAGCAGTTAGCCATTAACCCACCGCAATCAAGATACATCTGATAATAATAATGTAGGCGGCGTACGCACTGTTGGTAGCGGAGCCATCTGCGGCTGTCGAAGTTTGAGACTAAAGCCACAGAACACCCATACTAAAGCAGACTACACCAATAGAGAAACATACTTATGCATGCTAAACCGCTGAACTACCACATGTCCGCAATGGTCCGGAAGTGACTTGCGTGATCCAGGTCGTCCAGGTTGAGTTATGCTGGTTTTAAAATTCCCGCCGTTTAAAAAAAAAAGAAAGTTCTGAAAATAAAATACTGTCCTTACAAACACGCTTTGCATAATTGTAAAAGTGCAAAAGCGAAATAAAATTTTTAAATTTTTCTTGATTTATGAACGTCGCCGAGCGCTTTGAAACAAAAGGCGACACCTGTAGGCTACACTTTTGACCCTTATTGTAAATATAGGCTGGCTACATTGTGCAACATGGCGGCGCGCAGCTTAGGTAAGCGTGGATATTTCGTGCGTTACTAATTGCGCATTTTAATCTGATACACTGACTTTAGATGTCCGTTTTGTTGACAAATACAACTTCAATGACATCTCTGATTTCTTTTGACTTGCCGTAGTCGCGTACAATGCCACATAGGCTAAGCTCGGCTGTGCGCACACGCTCGCGTGAATCTAACAAGCTGTCAGCCGCCGTGAATTCCAGTTCATCTTAACCGTAATACGATAATCCTTAACAGTCCTTTGATGTCAAGTGTTCTTTAAGGCTGGGAAAAGTTACACGTGAAACTAGAGCCACTTCCTTAAGTGAAACCTCTGTGTACCACGCACGGCATGTTGTTCTGTCAAATTTAGTGGGCAAAGAACGAAGGATCAGTCACGTCTCTCGATGTGTCCGAGAAATTACCGCCTGCCCACGTGCATCTTTTATAGTTCTCAGTTCTGCTTACTACTATAACACTTGCTATTTTATACCTGTCTTCATTTGTTGGCTAGAATTCAAGTCAATAAATCATTACTCTCCTAATCTCATTTTTAGACGATGAGTCTGAGCACAGTGCCGACGAACAGCGGCCGGCTCTCGCCAGCGATTCCGATGAGTCCACAGCAGAAGGCAACGAGGCCTGGGCTGACGTGCTGGGCAAGCTCCTGCATACCAAGGCGCCCAGGACAAAGACTCCCATCCTTTTCAAAGCGAAGAAGGATGGACAGCCCACACGCCAAAAGCCGGCCACCGTCCTTGAAATTGTGGGAGAGGAAGGCGAAGTGAAAGAAGCAGGAGACACAGAAACTGCCTGACGAGCCCGAGTTTCTGTCCAAACGGGAACTTCGGGAAAGGAAAGAAAAGGTTCGACCCCCATTCTGGTTACAATTTGTTGCGCGATTGTTTATTTGCGCACGTACATAAATGTGAGCTAGTTTTCCAGTTGATCGTGAGTCTGTGTTGAAACCATTACTGGCAGTTAAAGACTGGCTCACTTTTAAAAAATGCAATAAAAAGTATGCAGATCCCTCTCACAGTAGGACTCGATGTTATGCGAAGCATTTTGGAGTTTTCTGGCTGTCCAGCATCAGATGACAGCAGCAAGGCAGAAGCAACAGTGGTGGCATGACTGATTTATTCTACTCCAGTGAAGAAATGCTGCAACTTGTTCTGTTATAAACAGGGCTAATCTCAAAGGCGGTACAATGGGAGGAAAACTTGCATGATCATGCTTTTATATAAGCAATTTGTTGCTATTGGGATTAACGTACACTAAGGACAGTGGTGGCATTAACAATTATACCTACATCCGATTGCGTTCGTGGGCAGCCTAATTATCATGCGCCTACATGCTCTTGCTTTTTTAAGCATATTGATGTTATGTAACCTGAGACACTTGCACCAATCATTTCAAAGCACCAGTTGGCATTGGCAAAAGAGAAGTATGCATGTGTTTGTGGCCTAATGGATAGACCATCGGACTCTTGTACTCACGAGACCATAGTTCGATCCCACCATTGGACTCACAGTCTCCTTTATAGAAAAGATGCAAAATGAGGCAGGACAGTAAAGTATGTACCCAATGCAAAGCATCTGGTATAAGGCAAGGAATCCTTTGCATTAAAAGGAAAGTACATACAGAGTTCATATGTGCTGGAATTAAACTTGAGATGTCATGATTCAGAAGCGTGCACTCCATCTTCAAGCACAAAAGCATTATTCATGCATTTGGAGTCACTGGTGTATTATGGTTTTCATTTCAGCATTACCGGCTTGCTTATACTGTTTATTTTTCATAAGAAACATTGTCCTAGCCTAGGTAAAAGGCCTGTATTCGCCGCGAGATCGAGCTACTGGTGGCAGTACCATTTATCTCATCCTATCCACCAGTTAGTGTGGGTAGGCAGTCAGCGGCAAGCATTCAAATGTACACAGCGGCGCTTCGTTGTGAACGATTGGGCCTGATGCTATGGTAATGAAATGCACCGACTGCATTGAACTGATTATGTATTGCTCTATAACGCTACATTTTTCTACGAAATGTGCCAAAAGTTTGTTCTTACTTGAAAAAAGTACAAACTGTCATTCAAAGGGGGACTGACACTCAGCCAAACAATGTGTTTTGTGCATGTATCACCGACGTTCCGCCTGCGCTGCTAATGTTGTTGTGCAACTTTATTATCATTACCGCATTCTTTGCAAATCTTGAATTTGTTGTAAAAAAGTCAGTGTCCCTGTAAAATGTAGTTAGGCAGCAAGGTAATGCACATTTTACTTCACCAACTTTAGGCATATGTCTGCGTTTCTTTTTTTTTTAATTCAATGTGAGACACACAGTCAGTGAGTTCAATTAAACAAGCTAGGCCACCGTGTGTAACAGCACATTATCAGGATCGCCAGGTTGCTTCAGACAGACGAGAATATTTTTATTGCGGTAAACACTAAGAATGCATAATTTAAGAACAAAGCTTCCCTTACATGGTTTTGTGCAAAGTTCTAATTATCTGAGATGCTAAATTTATTAGGTTGTTTTATTTCAGCTAATAATGGCCGCTTTTTTCGTCCCGCTAACAACTCGACACAGAAGAGTGAAATGAAATTATAGTAACTGCCTTTCAATTTTATGTTAAGGACGTCATGCATCTAGAGACTGCTCTCACATATTATAATCAATAATACCCTATTTCAGCTTTCTTTTTGTAGCAGTGAGTGAAAACACAAAAGCCAGTGGTTCACTTGCAAGGCAAAATAAGCTCGCACTGTAGCAGATGACGCATGGTGCAATTCACACTATCCTGGTTCAGCCATTGCCCGCCAGGTAGCAACTCTGCTCGATCTCATGGCCAATAGCAGCTTGAGGTTAGAGACTGTGTCAAGTGTGTGTGGTCGCTGGGGGCAGTACCAACTGTGAGTGGCAAGTAAACTGCTGGAGTTCAGGTTACCCACTGAAAAATAAGTGGCTTTTAAACACAGGCATGCTGAGCTGAGTTTTCACAGCAGGTGATGTCGACCGAGCAAAGGCTTGCTGCTGCCAATGTGTTAGTTTCACAAGAAAACAGCCTAAAAAACAGAGAAACAGGTCGCTTACATTCAGTGCAACTTAGAACTAAGGGCGGAGGGCTATTGTTCACACATTTTGACAGCAAATGTGTGAACAATATGTACACAGTAGTGAAAGCTTCCATAGAACCATACTGTGGCCAGCAATTGTTACAGAGAGAAAGAATTTCGATTACTATGTCGGAGTAAAAGTTCGATGTTTCGGAACCTTCGCAGAGTCCCTAATTACACAAGGCAGGCAAGACAAAGTTGATTATATATTCCAAGACTTGCGACATTGAGAGTGAGTAGGCCGATGACATGCTCTCTTCTATCGTGTTAAGGTTATCGGAATTAATTAAAAACAATTCCAGAAAAAGCGTGTTGCCAGGGCCTTTTCCTATGTGCTCGCAGCACTGCAGCAGCAGAGCCACACAATGTGAGAAATGCTGATGACGGGAGATTATTTGTGAACACCATGCACATGGGCTATTGCAAGCAAATTTCGAGACCATGGTAGCAATGAAAATTTAAAATTTTCTTCTGGCACAGCCATAAAGCCTGGAACAGAGCATGCTTGCATACATTGTTTCATTCAGACTTGAGATCTGGGAGTAAAACAACAAAATTTTTACAGCACTTATGGTCTCCCAAGATATTGCTTTGATTGTTCGTTCTATAGGTGTAATGCACTGTGGTGCAGACATTACTATTTTAGCAGAAATACATATTGTTTTGATAGGAAGGTCCTGCACTTGACGAATATGACATTTAATTTGGTTGCATGACCTGACCCAAGTGAAATGCAAGGCTATTGCTAAATCCCCTTAGTACAAGGGAGCGGTGCTTTCTTCGTATAAGTAAGATTGTATGTCTACTACATTTCACGCTAGAGTTGAACAGAATACGAACACAATGTAGAGTGTGCTGCTTCTGCACATATTAAAAATTTTAGTTTGCAATAAAAATGGCTTTGTTACCTGCTTCTAGTCTATGCACTTGCTGATACTAATCGATCAGTTTTTACATATCACATTTGAATAGCATCAAATGTAATTTTAGGGATTGTAGTAGCGATGGTGTCCTGGCATGTTGCTTTAATTCTTAAAAAGCTTTCTTAGATGACCAGCAGAGCTGTAATATAACACTGTTCTTGTATCATTCACATTCGTGTGTTCCTCCTTTTATGACTTATGATTGCGATTTTTAATATGGGAGTCATTTGTGTCCAATTTTTTGCCTTTTCAGAAGCGGCAGTGGGAGGAAATGAGCAGGATAAAACCGGTGCACGATGAAGTTGAAAAACGGTTAAGAAGCATTGCCACGAGGTGGGAAAAATTTTGTACCAATGTTCCTAATCTATAATTAGATCTTGTTGACAAAAACAGTACATAGTAATCTTCAGAACAAACGGCTGGCGTTCCACTCACCTTTTACACTGAGCACTTCCATGCTGTTCATCGACTGCAATATTAAGTTGGGATGAGCTGTATTTCAGTGAATGAAAGACTAACCGCAGCGAAATGTTTGGCTGTATAAGGATCTAGTTTCAGGTAAGGTAGATGTAGAGCCACCTACTTTCTATGCATAACTTATGTTTCAAATATGAGTGGATGCACCACAAAAAATCTAGGAAATATAGACGTTCATGGTAGCACAACTTAGAAAACATGCTGCCATTAGCACTCACCGGAAATTGTGCTGTATTTAGCAGGTAAAGTTGAGTGTGTGATGGAAGCCTGACCAGATGGAGTTCCAGCCTTGTGGCAGAGCCGACACGTTAAAAAACAATTTTAAATCCTTTTTTGGCTGGTGTCCTGACCAATCCTTTAAAAATTTAGCAGGTAGCTCACTATCCAACATTGCTTGGGTTTCTGCAAACCATTACCAAACGAACCAAGATGTTTCTGTAAGGCGAGTCTTTTGCAGAAAATGTGTACATCCCTCATGTTTATTTTTTCGAGAACAAAGGCATCATAACTTTGCCTTATTAGTGCTATACAACATTGGCAAATTTCACTCCATGTCATGATGATGATGCCAGATGTCGCATTTCCAAAAACAACATTATGACCAAAATTAAGAGGTCGTATCAGTTTTCCCCCACATTTGTACGTTCCAAGTGTCATCCATTTACGTGCTGCAAAGGTGTGGTAGAGTTCTTGCAATATTGAAAATATGTGTTGGTTCACTTTGGAAATCAGTCCGATAGTCATCTCCTGAATTATCGGGCCATCAGTACGTATTACATTTCCTATCTTTAAAACTGTCTCACCACTGGTAATGGTAAAATTTGGCATGACAGTGACAAAGTAATTCTGTTTAAAAAAATGGTGAGTGTTTAGGACTAGAGATCAAGAAAACGCGGCAGCAGCATGGTCACATTTGCTCAGACTTTGTGGCAGCTTGAGATAGCTTTGCTTTTTCATACAGCAATCATTCTAAAATCTGGAATAAATGTATTTTCATTTACAGAGGTGTTGTACAGCTCTTCAATGCCGTCAAGACTCACCAAAAGGAAGTCGACGAGAAGCTCCGTGCTGCTGGCCAGTCAGAGACCAAGAGAGATAAAGTGTTGAAGTCTTTCAGCAAGGGTGCCTTCCTGGATATGCTTAAGGAAAAGAAGGTACTGCAACAACTTTTTTTTTTTTCAACCTTCATTGTATTGTTCTGTGCAGCCATTTATCGGTAAACAAAGGCCTCATATTGCATCCTCGACTTTGACGTAACATGTGTGATGCCTGTAAATTTGTGAAGAGGCTTCAAAACCTCCAGTGATTAAACAGCGACGTCATTGGTGTTGACATTTCTGGTGTGAGGAGAGTTCACGGAAATATGGCCTTCGTGGAAATATGGCTTTCGCCATAAGCCATCTATTTCTACATAACAAATGAGCAGCAAATTCAACACGGTCGCATTGACCACTCTAGCCTGTTGTCATGCCTGCTTTCAGTGCCAAAGTCACCTACTGCTATGATCAGTTAGTTGTGGTCATCATGTCATAGTGCTTGTTCCCTACGTAGAGTTGCCTGCGACAACTGCTAGAAAGAGTTCTGCTGCGATCTTTCAGCTACCATGGGAGGAATGGTGGTTAGTACACGGGATTTATTTATCACGCTTTATCTTTCTAATCCAAGTGCTCATACTTTTCTAAACCAAAATTGTTGCATGTATAACGCAATATTTTGTTGAAAATGATCAATTTGCAAGATCCCAGAGCCGTTTGAAGCCAGAAGGACAAAGTCTAGGCAAATCCGTGCCTTGTCCTTCATTCCCATGCTGTCTAAACCGCCATGTTTGCAGCTTCCGTGGACACCTAGTGCCAGAGTTCAGTCTAGTAATTTTTGTACTAAACTCAGTGGTTGCATGACTTGATAGTTTCAACTAGCCTGTGCATTGCCAGTGTTACCTTCTTTAGAGACTTTCCACTAAATCTAGTAGCTTTCTTGGCATGGAAAAGGCACCTTTAGAAGGTATCGCGCGAATATTCTTTTAGAAGAATACTACTACTATCGGATTCATGTGAATACCTATATGTGGATTCTCGTGGATTTTGAATGTTTTAACGAAGTCTTCCAGTTTAGCAGAATTTCAACAAGGTGTTGCAGCACTTGCCTTTGGTAATATACAGAGTGTGCCACATAAATTGTGCCAAGGTTTAAAAATATACCAGTCCCATGCAGCCAGACAGAAAAAAGGTATAGAATGTGTTCCTTTATTTGCAGAAAGTCGAGCTTTTCTTTTTATGCCACCTAACTGCATAATTAGACCTTCTAATTAATCAACTGCTCAAATATTCACAGCAAGATTGCCTATGAGAAAGTCACAGACAGTCCTGAAAAATATCAGATCCAGCTGTCTGCTGCTTAATATAGTGCTACATAAATGTTCTTTCCAGGCTTGAAAGAAAGTCCACAAAATACGAAAAAGTGCAACTAGCCGCTTGCACGCTGTGACAGTGGTGCTTTCATATGAGCAGGGCATGAACGAGGCTTGTTTATAGCGAGGCGTGCTCCCAAGCCGGAATTTCTTTATCTACGAGTGGAGACTTTTGACGAAGATTTGAGCTTAGCTGTATGCAGTTATTTACGCTGGCTTTGCGTGGATATTTTTTTTTTCTGTCCGGGGTGTTGTAATTGGAGGTGCAGGTTATATGCAGAATGCAGTATTTAGTAATGTAGTATTAGCAGAATGCTGTCAAGACAATGTTGTGCACATGTAAGCACTATAAAACACATTGCTGGGCTAGTTTTAAGCAGCATACAGTGCAGTCCAACTGTCTGACTTCTAAAATAAAAAAAAAAGTATGCGCATTGTCAACACGAATGCCTTCTATGTTTGCTTATTTACAGGAAAAATCCTCTGACAAACAGCAGTCTTGGGGAGTGCTTCGAGACGACTTCATGCTTGGTGCTGAGATGAAGGACTGGGATAAGGAGGAAGAAGTAGCCTCTTAGCTGTTGCTTTTGTGACCAGCAGCAAATGTGAACATACACATTACACTCTGTATAAAGTCAATCTCACATTCATGGAGTCTGGGCCACAGGCTTTCTCTGTTAAGAATCAACACATTGCAAGGCATGTGACGTGGGAAAGATAAATTAGACAATGAGTTTTGTTACAACACAAAAAATTGCCTTAAATTGGCAGACAGACACTACACGTATGAAAAGCTCAGTCAAACACAAGGGGATCTAAAATAAAGCTATAGTCGGATACAACTTTAGAAGGCAGTGGCATTTGCCCCCTCAAAGGCGGATGCATACCAGCCTCCACCAATGGCAGGCGCGCTATAGACTGACATCATGAACCGGACGGCCGGTGTCCCCGCCGATGGAGAACATGGCAGCACGTGCTTAAATCTAGGCCGAGCCGCGTCAGCGGGACTATTTCTTTAGTCGCGGAGGCAATCGGCTGCTGCACTTCGGTCATCTGGGCGGGGCCTCTCCTGTCTTCTTAAGTTGTACCCGACTATAGTCAATCTGACTAGTTCGCTGAGGCCAAGGCCAGAGACTTGTGGTGCTGGTGGTGCCCGTTGCAGTAGAACCGTCTCTGTTGAGGTAATGGCCAATGTGGGAGGAGGGAACGGCAGACCAGGCAAGAAAGGTAGACGGCACCAACCTTGGCAGACAGCAGCTGACTTCACCGAAAGCCAGCAGCAGTCTCGAATGGACGGCAGCAGCAAACTCGTACTGCTTCAACGTTGCACTTCTGGCAACGTTGGACCTGAGGCGCTCTCAGTCCTGTAGATGGGCGCTCAGTCTTCAGAACCTTGCGCGTAGATGCGGGTTCGGCTGTTCCTGTGGGCCTGGTCGCATCCACCCAGTCCAGCGACATTTGAACGATCTCACCCGACTACTGTTCACTTGTGCTGCCACGAGTGATATTTTTCTTGCACTGCACAAGACTTTCACTTCTCTTTCGTTGTCCTCTTGTTGGTGTCCTAAAATTCCCAAGTTCTGCCGAGACTATTTTTGTCTTTTTGTTCTAGCTTGGCTGGCTAGCAGAAACATTCATGTCTGTCTTGTACATTTTGCAGTTGTATATATTGTTTATCTGCATAGAAAATTATATTTATTCAGAAGCTTGTTAGCGCAATAGTTTGGGCCAGCTGTAATCCTTTTGAATAACTTAGTGTAACATCACCTACAGGACAGTGTGTCCCTAATGTCCTGCTGCGTTATATAGTAACTTATTGTATTTACAGAGAAGGACAAAATGTGGGAAAGAATAAGAAAGTTTGTAGGCATCGTGATTGTCTCGCCTTCATTAAGAAGTTGTTGAAGAGGTGTTCATTACTTCAAACCTGACACTTGTATCGGGTAATATGATGCTTGATTACACATCATCCAACACACGCATCAGATACAGCTTCTGGTTGCGTCCACCCAGTCCAGCGGTTGGATTGTATGGTCGATTTCACACTTATCTTATCCTGTGCAGTTGCAAAAAATAAGTCTGCATGTGAGGTCATAGAGTTTATAGCAGTGGATGTATGTGAACTTAGAGAACAGAGTGGCTTTATAAAAGTGAAATTATATTTGTGACTTTTCATTTCTTGCATTAAATGAAAGTCCTATACCTCTAAACTGCTGAAAAGAATAGTGACCATGCCTCAGAACGCCGTTAATAATTTCGTAAACAGTGTAGACCGCTTATAACGTAAGTCTCCGGAGTCGCGAATACCTGCACTATATGCGGTACCGCACTATAACCAAAACAACGATTTTCAAGCCCTGCACGTATGCAAAACATGTAGACCAAGCATGTAGACACGCTTTGTACTATTGCGCGCACATCACGATTACATTTTCGCCAGTGAGCTGGCGAAAACATAACCGCGATGTAGCCGGTGCTTTTCAAAATCGACAGCTTTGCACCGAGTCAAAACGAAACAACTGTTTGCCGCAACCGCTGCGGAAAAAACCGGGACCGCTATCGACGCAATTACGAACGGCAACTTTGCGGTGCTGAAGGCACGCGCCTGACACACGCACCGAGTCTGGACGAATTAACTACCATTCGCTGCAACTGCAGTCGAAACTGCAGTCGCTATCTATGCGATTATCGATGGCGACTACGCAGTTTTTTTAGGCACGCGGCCGAACCGCGTACCGAGTAAAAACGAAACTACTGTTCCCCGCAACCGCTGCGGAGAAAACCACGGCCGCTGTCGACGCGATCGTGGATGACGACTACGCAGTTACGAAAGCCCGCGGCCAACGCGATGTTATGCGCGGCGTTAAACGCAAGAATACAGGCTTTAAAGACACAAATAGGCTCAAAGCGTTCCGGCGTTGCTGTCATTCACGTACGATTTCATTCATGTATGTCATGCACGTACGTACTGATGACTGTGGCGATGCGGACTCCGCCGCTTTGTTTCAGTTGGACGCTAGCGCCGTTCTTGCTCTTTTGCGTCGCACATTTGCGGCGCTCCTCACTCACCGAGCTCCGAAAGTAGTCCAAATTAACCGATGTGCGGCCAAATAAGTCCGAAATAACGAGAGTATGATTGCATTGAATAATGCATACGCCGGCCGGCAGCATGCACCTTGTTGAGAAGCGTGCTCGCTGCCGCCCTTGTCGGCGAGATTTTCCCGCGGAAGCCGCATTATAACCGGTATTTCGTCTCACGCGGCTGCACTGTAAGCGGTATGCATATACATGGAGTTCTATGGGAAAATTAACGGGAGTCTAAAAAGACCGTACTATATCCGGTCCTGCACTATAAGCGGTTACGTTATAAGTGGTCTGTACTGTAGTAGCTTTTCTACAGCCAGTTCTGGTATCATTTAAAGGAGGATATTGTGTTGTGACGTTACGGCAGAGTACATGGAAGCAGGACATTTTGACACTCACTTAATCATCCACTATGCTCCTATATCGGTCCGTATAACGAGTAGCAGCATGTGAGGCGACCAAGCGAGCCGTACTGAGTGTCAAAACGTTGCAATGTCCTGCTTCCACGTGACCACATACTGTATCATGACATCACGACACAGTATCCTCCTGGGAAAAGGAACCGAAACTGGCTGTAGCAAAGCTATTATATTACATTACCGTATAGGCTCGTGTAAGGGCCGCACTTTTTTTTCACAATTTTGACGAGGAAGCGGCCCTTGCACGGGACCTCAACCTTTTAGTCAAAATGGTGCCGTCCCAGCCAGCGACTTGTGCACACCCCGTATCTCGCCATCTAGTAGCGGCATGCGGAAGTGCGCAGCGCACGAAAATTTGCCGACGCTCACGCGCGACATCAGGGCACCGACCGCAATTGCTTCTCTGTTGGAAATGAGGAGTAGCAGGCTAGAGACACGCTCTCCAGGCCGACCTCTCCTCCCTTCTCTTCATTAAATCTACTCTCTCTCTCTCTGTTGGAAATGTTTTTCTCCCAATTTTAGGCTGCCAAGTTGGAGGTGCAGTCCTTATATGAGTCTATACGGTATTTATTGTGCTCTGAGGATTACTGCTATTTTTTCTAGGGATTATAGCTCTAGAACCTTCAGTTACTGCAAGAAAATGAATTGTAAAAAATATCATGTCAATACCCCTTTAAGTTTGAATCAATTACAACTACTTTTCTTTTTCTTTCAGTGTGCCTTTACCTCTTCATTTCGTGATAACTGTAGTTTGTGTGATGCATTTAAATGCTAGATCGGGTTTGTGTAAAGCTATGTCCTTGCCAATAAAATTTCTAATTCTGCAAGCTGTAAGCATGGCATGCCATAGCATTTAAGGCAAGTTTCGAATTAGCTGGATTGTTCTTGCCAGAGGCTTATATTTTTCATTTTATTTATTTCGTTCTTTTTTTTTTTCATTTATATTTTTCACGGAAGTGCATGCATTTTTTCTTCCCATTAAGCACCATTTTTATTTCAAGGTGATCATTAAACTTGTTGAGTTGATCTGCATTCACTAGATGTATGAAATTAATGGGTATTGTCATTGACTCTGAACCCCCCTTTTTTTTCTTCTTTTTTCAAACGGTTGTGGCATTGCCCATGCTAGCCAACCTTTTAAATGTGACTTTCTCGGATTGCGGAGAACCACACCGCCGCCAGATGATTAAGTTGTCGGATTTGTTTTATAATAAAAGCATAATCACTTAACAAGCGCTTATCATAAGGACTTAACAGTAATAAACCACTGCACAGAGCAAGCCACTTAACAGTTCTTGCAAGTTTTATTTGTTCAGTCCATGATGCACTTTGTCAAGCTTCAAACGTTTGGGCAGCCATTCGACTAAAAGCACTCGTGTTCTAAAGTGTGCGAGAGAATAAAGTGCAGCATGTGTTCTAGTATGCTTGGTGTTCTGCAAATGATTTAGACAAGGCTTGGAAAATTGCAAAAGTTGCCACGTGTGTCTAAACGACAATTTTTTGGCCCGACACTGTTGAAGGCATGTCAAAATTTGTCCACATGTTCAGTACATAAAACTCGTGTAGATATTTTGGTTGCCACTTGGTAACAGTGGGATACTAGATGTGCTTGTCACAGGTGCTCTGCGATCTGCTAGCCTCCTGGTCGGCTCAGATAGGAAAGTGACCTCCCTGGAAAGGTGTTGCATGGTCCCGTGTTCAATCCTCGGACCAGCATGAAGTTGTTTATACTGCAAAGCTGGCCGAGAAACCCGTACGAGCTTCCTTTGTAGCTTCATGCTAGTGTTGAGTAGATGACAATTTTCTATTTTATGATACATCCCCCACCTTTCAGGTTCCGACAGCACTGATTTGCTAGATATTGCGCCTTGAGAGACTATAGGATTTCAGGGTAACATGAACATAGTCTTATGACCAGCCTATTCCATGTGCTGAACATGAAAATGCAAAGAAAACAGTGTCCTACAAATGGACTTTTGCGAGTAGCATAAATAGCATACTGATTTCTAATCTCTCTACAACCCAGAAAAAAAAATCTGACACCATGGCTGAATGCAAGTATTTTTTCGCGATAGATGAGTCTCGCAGTTAGTCCTTTCTAACTAAAAAAAATTATGGCATAACTCGTCTCACGATGACTGTTGACAGTAATGTGAATAGCATTCAAGCAATATAATGACAGACCGTATTCCTGAAGTCACATTTATTAAACATGTTTTGTGGCAATTGTTATAGTTTTTGTTGCCTCAGGTATATGCCACATACTCCGATATCGTCCCACTTTCCTATGGCACTCGTCAAGGTCGCCCATGAGCATGACAGCATGATGACTGTATGACGCTGATGCAGTGGCGATGGAATGACGACAAAAGAATGATATCGATGGAATGACAAAAGAGGTATAACGACGACGGCATGACAACATTGAGATGATGACAACTGTATGGTGACGATGCCGTGACAGTGACGGTATGGCGAGAACTGGAGGAAGCTGGAATGACGACGATGGCACGCCGGTGGCGGCTTGATAACAACGGTAGGACAACGGATGCACGATAGCGTCTGTGTGACGATGATGGAATGACACTGGCGGCATAATCACAATTGCATGACGACGGCATGATCACGATAGAATGACAGACGAGGATTGACATTGATGGATCGACGAAGGTGGTATGACGACGCAGGAATGACTACTGAAATAATGACAATAGTGAAAAGGCAGAGAGACGATGATGACATGATGAAAACGGTATGACGACGACTATGTGACGAGAATTGGATATCGAAGTTACAATGACGACGTAACGACCAACAGCATCACGATGATGGTATGACAATGAATGCATGACAACTGTATGGCGAGGACGCAATGGTGTGACAACCACATGATGACAATGGGATGACAAAGAGTGTATGATGACAATGGCGTAACGATCGTTGTATTATGAAACCTGCATGACGACAGCAGCATGAGTGTTGGATGGTTAAGCTGGTGTGACGACAATGGCACACAGCAGGACGATGACAATCTTTCAACGAATGTATGATAGCGACTGTCTTGTGATGACGGCTTGACAAAAGCGGCATAAAGACGAATGAATAACGACAGTGTGATTATAATAGGATGATGATGAAAGATTGGTGTCAAGAAATGGCGATGATGGCTTGACCACAATTGATGACATTGCTGAAGTGATAACAATTATAAAATGACCACGTGATGACGACGGCATGAAGAGAGTCAGATGACATAGCTGAAATGTAGATTATGCAACTACCACGATAGCATCAGGACCACGAGCCCATACTTAGCGGCCCAAGCTATTAGACAACTTAGGCCTTTTGGTTAGAGTAGAAGGCGTGATGACAATGTCATGTTGGGAGTAAGATAGCGAAGTTGGAATGACAGCAAAGGAACGAACACGGCAGATAGCTAGATAATGTTCTAGACTGAAGAGCGGAAGGCACCTTCCAATAGGTGGTGTCCAAATTCACGCCTCAGGGTGGCGCCCTCTGAATTTAAAATGTAGGTCTTAAAGGCTATGCTTTTGCTGGTTGAAGGCGCGGGCGCGATTTCGGGTGCCAGAAACACCTCACAGACGTCGGGTTTTAGACACCACCTATTGTGAAATAAGCTGCTGAGAGCAGATGGATGTGGGACCATGACTGCCTAGCAGTGCCCTAAATAAATGCATAGAGTATACTCCCTTTACTGCACACATATTGAAAGCTGCGGAATACTGGTAATACTCTCGGTGGGAGAGAGCGAAAAAAATTCACCGACCATTACGATACCCCGTAATTCGAAATTTGAGCGCAGCTCTATACGTGTTTTCATTTCGCGATATATCGGCTGGCGCGGACAATAGACTTGTGCGGAACGTTGCAAACGGAGCGAAGTGGTGCGATTGCCTCGCTAATCGGGAGATCGCGAGAGCCAGCGCGTGGCTGACGCGTGAGCGCGATTCACAGCAGCCGCCGCAGACAGACCTCCGCTCATGCAGCGCTTCGTTTTGACGCGCTCGCCGCATACCATATCGATAGCTTCATCGGTGAACAGACGACGCGCGCTACTCTTGCGCCTTCTCATAGTAAGATCGCCGCAGAACGTCTTGTGCGGCACTTCGCTTTCCTCCTCATACTTTCGCCATACTCTCCTCCGCTTTCTTGCCATGCTTCCGCTGCACCCATCCTCCTCGCGCTCTATTCGCTATCGCTGTCTTTCATCTCCCGCTCCGCGTTCGCTCTTTCATCTTTCGCTGTGCTCGTTCGCTCGGTTACGCCGAGGTAGTACGAGGGACGTCGACGCTCAACGCAGGAATGGTTGTTAAGAGCTGCGCTCTAAAAATTCTTACGAAGATATTAGTCGAGGGTATGATCGAGCTAGTGGTGCTAAGTCTGAGTCATATAGGTGTAGCGGGTCGTATCCTACGAGCGCCCATTATAGAGCCCTGTTCCATGCAATCTGACGTCGCATATATGATGGAGTTTAGAGTAATTACTAACTTGACCGTTGTTACGTGCGGGCAAGAAGACCAAAAGAAGTCGCGAAGGTCAAATGCCTGTTCAGCGCCCCCTCACCTTTCCATAAAGAGTGGCGTCGGAGAGGGCATCATGTTGCGGACTTCGGCTAATCTGTACTTCGGCTACTGGAGATCGTTTGTGTCACTTCAACAGAATAACACGCGCACACAAGCAGGGGACACGCGCTGATTCATAATAATAATGATAAAAATATAAAAAAAACAAAGAAAATAAGAATAATGCTGGCGCAGGCAAAACGGCGGCGAGTGAATAAAGTGGCTTGGGAAGAGTACATTTAAACAAACCGCGCAAGCTTAACTGGACTGTAAGTGCTTTTTTTTTTTTTTTTTTTTCCTAAAACGTTAAACCGTAAATGGAGGCGTTTAATCATGCGTTTTTTTCACTCACGTTTTCCACTGCTGCTTTTTATTTTTCTTAAAGTATTCTTTTTACTATTGGTCGGTAATGCGAAATTTTTGTAGTGTTTAGTGTCACGATTGTCAGGACCCTCACGACGCACAAATGTAAGTTGTCGCTGCTCTTTCGGTACAATATGCTAAACCTGTATGGCCTGTATGTTTCGGAATCGAGGATAACCGGGAAAAGAAAAGTGCTGCGTGGTTTTGTTTTTGCTTCGGTGCCGCAAGTCAAGATTGCCACAGGCGAAGCGGAGATAATTGAACTGTTTCCCATGCGGTTCGCACTGTGTGACACAAGTTAATACGAGGCACAAAGCGCAACAACTGCCCGTTGGTCATGTCGTCCCAGGATGAGAACTCCGATTCTGTGCTCGAATACATGCCATCGTTTCCACCGGGACCCTTGGACAGTTACAGGAAGCTGGCCTCCTTTGACTGGCGAAAGTTGAAAGTGGCCCTAGAAGGCGAAGACATTATACGTTTCAAGGTATGAGGAAGTGATTGGCGATTGGTGGGTGGCTGTCAGTGCACGCGTGTCTTTGTGCAATGTTTGATGCAGTTGTCAAGGTGCTGCAAATTTATCTTCGTTAGCTGTAAAGCGTACTGCCAGTCTAGGTATAATGTGCATATTCAACGCCATTAGAAGTATTGGCGATCATTTTCCTCTTGTTGCTCAACTGCGTAGCATTATTGCTTCAGCGACCGGCAATGAAATTGCCTGCCTTTAATGCCGATGTCACACGGCCACTTTCGATCGCGATCGAGCCTGATCTGGATTGAATTTGACCGCGATTGGCTCCATTTCGCAGATCGAGCATAGAAGCCAATCGCGACCGAGAAATTTGATCCGCAATTGGCTCGATCGCGATCGAAAGTGCGCCGTATGACACTCTTATAAGTCGCGTCGGGAATAAAAGTAGAACATGTTTAACCTGGGGTGTCAGATTTGTATTGTAAACAATAATGACAACAATGAGAACTGCAGCAACGATCGCGGCGTAAGAAATCCTAAGGACCTTCAGCCCAAGGGTTGGCTCGAGCGACATGATGTGATACCAGAGATAAAAAATAGGGACGTGAGACGAAAGCAACACAACACGCCGTGTTTTTATCCCATAGCGCAGGCGTACAGCCATGTCAATTGACATGACTGGATACCAGCGCTATGGTTTAAGGCAAATCAAGCCCAACGCAATATGATGGAGTGAGAGCTGTTCTCAGTTCGCAACTATCCACTGCTATGGTTACATTGTCGACGTTTAGAACCATTGATGCTTTGCTGACGAGAATCGCTTGCGCATATGAAAGACAGTGTAATTAAAGAGATGATTATAAGCCCGTCGTATTATTTGTGTGCGAGCTTATTATTTCTGAACTTTTCTGTGCATGCATGCTGCATGTTTAACAAAACACATTAAAGATGCTTATGTGCTTAAAGGTTCCGCACACCCTTGCTATTTTTTTCTAATATCCAGCGCAGATAGACAGCATGGCGTGTCAGCTGCCTTGTAGTGGCTAGGGGCACTCCTGACGCGAACAGCGAACTGGAAATCGCCTTGCTCACCCGTCTATACTGCCACCGATCCTGCTGCTGGCATGCCGTGCAGTTGACGCATATGCGATAATATTAAAAATTGCAAATGTGTACATACGTAGTGTCATTGCATGCAGTACACATGTGTCCATGTGCATGCATAATGTGTCATGTTAGCCTTCTTGCAAATTTTTTCTCACATTATCAACCGAATGATCAAAACTGTCATCTTTCCAGTGGCCCTGCCCAATCATAAGAATTCATCTACCATAACTATACTCGAATGCAAGCTCTGCAAGTTCCTTGAACTTTTGTAAATATTAATTTGCTTGCTACTATGTGAAGCTAATTATTACCATCAAAACTGTTGTCAATTTCAATTACCCTTTGCTGTCGTTGAGACCTTGACAATGGGACCTTGTTTCGCACAGTAGCATTTACGTTGTGCACATTTATGGCAAGCAACAGAATTATTTTTCGTGATAAGCAACTAATTAAATCAGCTCAGCTACATATAATGACCCAATACAACCATTCACTGCGTTATGACACAGCTTATTTCACCATAGGGCACTCGTACTTTATGTGGGGCCCTGAAGAAAAGTTTCCTTGTCGGAGCATTGGCACCAGGTTGAAGCTTTCCTTGTTTGCTCACTGTTCATCAATTCAAGCCTCCGCCTTCCTGCGACCGCCTTTGCCGTATTTCAACATATTTAATGAGTTTCATTCTATATTTTTATGTCTAGTGCATTTAAAGGCATTTTTAGACTCACTTTTTTCAAGAGCTCTAAAGAAAGTGTGGGAGTGGAATAAAGAGAAAAGTTTAAGTTAGATTTTTTAAACAGTAAGGATATTAACGTTGATATAGTGACAAAGAAAGAGTGGAAGGAATATTTAATTAGAAACGCCATGTAGCACCGCTGAATGCACTTAATGATTACACCGAAGTTCCTTTTTTTGTGTGTATGCGCTTTGTGTGGATGTGTTTTTTATTTAATATGTCATATATTTTTCATATGTGCTAGTATTTTTCTTTCACTGTTTGCTGATTCTCATTTTTTACACTGTTTGCTGATTTTTTATATTTATATGTACATATATATTATTTCACTGTGCTGATGTTTATTTTTCTTTACTTTTTTTTTGTACATGAACATGTATTTTTCCTCTTACTATTTGCTGCCAAACTGCTCTAAAATATCAGGGCCAGGAATACTGTCAAGCTGCTATTTCAGCAGCTTTTAATTACAGTCCTTGTGTCTTTTTCACTGTTTCATTTTATTTGTTTGTTGTGTAACCACTGTCATTGTATGTGCATGCACTGGACTATGCCCAGCATTTCTACAGTTGGGGAAGTCGAGTCTGTCACCTTCAGGTGTTGTAGAAAGGCTTTTGGGCCTTTCTGGGCTGATGAGCTGTGAGGCGAAGCTACCAGGGCATTTGCTTCGGTAAAAGGCCGATCGTCTAGTCTGATCAAAGTGTGCTTGGAGAGTCTTAACATCGTTTATCAAAGCGGTAACAGTGGCAGAGGAGGTGATCGCTTGGTGCAGATTTGAAAAGATCTGTAAAGGTTTATTAGAGAAAGGCCCTCAATAAAGAAAGGTATGAAGTGCAGTCGACCCAGTTTAATTGAAACATCTAGGGACCATAGCTTTAGAGCTCAGCTTTGCAACTAAGCTTTTGAAACTCTCATCTTCTCACCCAGGCCAAGGTATTCAAGACTCTGGAGAATGACCCTCTATTTTCACGCCAACCTTTTGATGACATCACCTTGGAAGAGCACCGTCACTTGTGCTTCCGGCGGATGAAGCGCATCTTCGAGTACCAATTCTACTCACAGGAAGAGTTCTTCCAGAATCCGTTTCTCTCATCTGCATGCAACAACTGCATCGGGGCCTACGACTGGTCACTCTCCATAAAGAAAGTCCTCTGTTTTGATGTAAGCAGCATTTTCGTTTTATGTTTTATGTCATTCCAGTGTTGTTCCGACACAGTTTGCGTTTTTGCATTTAGTGCTTATAGTTCCTGAATAGGCTTACAGTTTGTTTTGTTTTCAATGCCACGGGAAAGCTTAACCAGTACCACTGATGTACCGGTATGTTCTCCACTCTCTCCAGTTGGATGTGTGCAGTATCACGAAGTTGGCAAGCTCCGAGGTAGTTCCACCATGTGTCGTATATAATTCTAGAAGCATACTTTCTCATCTCTGTAGCTTTGCTCAGTCTGGTTCTTTGTCAGTGCGCTTCGGAACGCACCCCTTCATGGCCGTGGTTGTGCCACGCGGAGCGTGCTTCTGTCGATCTAAGGGCGGCTCCTGAACTTTGTGCACTGACACCACAGCGATTCTCCGTACAGATATACGCGCCATAGCACAAGGACCATTCTTGCATGTTTCGGTCATCTGTCGTACGTTTATATCAGTTTATTTCGTGTTTTTTTACCCTGCCACGGTGGCACTATCGCAGAAGCGTGTACATCAGTACTAAACTAGGTAGGAGATAAAAAACGAAGATAGAAATGTGAGGACCATTCTAAGAGTGCATTTGCCATTATCCATGTAATTTTTCTCCCTTCTAAGTAACCGAATATAAACCATTATGTTCGTTTTACATCTGACAAAAAAACCTGGCACTGGAAGGGTTAATATTTGTATCTGATCACTTATATTTTTTGCTTCAGGACTTAAGCTACCTTTTTTTTTTTCCCAGCATTGTTGTTAGTGTGATTAAAAGTGCTATATGCATGTTTACCCTACATTCTGAGAGAACTAAATGTTACACTGAGTTTAAACTTGTGGGAAAAGAAATCGCGATGGGGGGGGGGGGGGGGATTTTTAAAGTGTGTGCATTGATTGCAAGATTTCAACAAAAAAATATTAATATGATCACACAGAAGCAACAGCTTTGCTGGAAATTGAGTTGTGATTTTGCCGGGTCAAACAAGTCTTGTGTTGTTTTTTTTTCTTTTGCTTAGATGTTCATTGGAGCTGTGAGGGGACTGGGCACAAAGAGGCACATGAGGATGTTTGACGAAATACTCAAGTTTGAGGTAAGACTGCTGGACTTCTGTTACCTGATGGGTTTAGTTAGTTTTTGTGACATCTTATATATGTCTTTTACTTACTAGGCAGCTGGATGTTTTGCACTGACTGAACTCAGCCATGGAACAAATACAAGAGCCATGCGAACCGAGGCATTATATGACCCAAACACACAGGCAAGTGACCGCATCTTACCTGTCCTTTCTTTTTAGCGGCAATAGCCAGTACGGTCAATCCTTCTTAGAATGAAGCCATATTCGATTGAAAATTCTTTCATTGTATTTACCCCATATTTGTTATAAGGGCATATATTCATGACACATGGATATTATAAGGGCATATATTCATGACACATGGATATAGGCGAGAAACATTTTTGATTTTCTTTGGTATAGCAGTGTTCGTTAGCGCTGCATTTGACTGTATTAAAATACTCCACTGGTGACATTATTTATTGTATTATGTTGCAGTTTTCATGGTCAATTCGTGTAGTTGAGGCCTTTCATTCCTAGCTCCTTGTGTCTGTTGGTGAGGTCGCAGCATATCTTTGAGGCCAAATATTCCAGAGGGTTCATAAGTGCAGTGTCCTGTCTGTTGATGACCTTGTAAAGGAGGGGCACAGAAAAGCCAAATGTGTCGGCAAGGGAACTGAGGACGCATCATCCTTTTGTTAGGTATCTGTTGAGTTGCATGCCACATAGAGAAACCAAGAGAGATGCATAGAAAGACCAAATGTCTTGGAGGAATCGGAGCATTGTCTAAAAGGGGTCTCACAAGGCATCCTAAAATGACAATAAATGCAAATTCTGTCTGCACACTGCACTGAAACATCCATTTCTGACTTACCATTTATCTGACAGGAAGGTTAGACTTCAAGGGGAAAAGCGCGTTTCACAACCTTGTTTTCTTTTTTCCTTGCTTGTCCTCACAGCTAAATTCGGATGCAGGTTCTTTTCTTTAGTGTTTCATACGGTTCTCTGAGGCGGACACTTTTTGACGGTGTCTTCTTTCATTCAGCACGGGATTTGCCTCCGCTCACGCACTCACTGTCGTCTTCTTCTTTTTCCTTTCCAATCATGGCATTTTCTTGCACACTACACACACTACACAAATGCACTACTAGTGCCATTGACAGTAAGCTACTACACTGATGATATGATTGTGTTGCATTGTCGAGTTTGTGGCAATATAATGCAGTTGGATTCCTTTTCATGCTTTTATAAGTGTGCAAAAAATTGCCACTCTGGGCTTTATACGTCGAGTTTTTACATTTTTCTGGATGCAGTGTAACTTAATAACAGATGCTCAGCTATTCTCGCACACTGGTTGCTACAGTATGTGACATTTAATGAGAGTTGCTTAGGAAGTTCAAAACTTGCAGTGTGATGTGCCTTGCGCTCACATTCTCTACCTTCACTGAAAGTGGCCCATCAGAAGTATATTCGCCAACCTAGTTTTTACAAAAACACTGCAGTCTCACACCGTATAAGGTCTCGACTTTCGAATGAGCTGCTTGGCTGCGCGTTCTTTGAAATGAAATAAGTATGTCTTTAAGGCAGCAGTTCTTTTCTTATGTGGTGGAAGGTTGCTTCAAATACCTGGAGAATTGGAATTGCGAAAAAAAAAAAAATTCCGACTTCCAATTTTTCATGTTCGGCCTCTTCATGCAGGAGTTCATCCTGAACACTCCTGACATCGAAGCCATCAAGGTCTGGTCGGGAAACATGGGCCAGACGGCTACAGACGCCATAGTGTTTGCTCAGTTGCTGACGGCCGATCGGAAGAACCGGGGCCTGCATGCTTTCATTGTTCCCATCCGGAACCGCAAGACTCTGCTTCCATTTCCAGGTGTCCTTGTGGGTGACATGGGACCCAAGCTGGGCCTCAATGGCATCGACAATGGGTGGGTAGCATTCTGCATTGAAAGCTGTCCTCATGACTGAGCGATTCACATCTCTTTTGCAAAGAAAATATGTTACACGACAACAAAATTCTATCTTTGTTGGGAGATACAGTGACGTCAATATGCTCCCCTTCCCTTTGGCCTAGGCACTTCTTGTTTGTGAGGCAGTTGCCCAATATACCTGGTGTCCCAGCTAACACACAGCAAGTGTTAATAAAGCGTGTTTTAAGCCTTGTGTGCGGATGAAACCACCTGTATATTTTTAGCAACCTCCTGAAGAAGCTGACAGTATATTTTTGTCCTTGTTAACCCCTTCTGTGCTGTAGATGAGCTGGATTTATCCATGCATTTCTGTTAAAAACAGCCAAGGATGAGCTCTGCTTGTCGATGGCATTTTTCATTTTTTAGCAACGCTGTGGACGAGCTAGTTTAGTCTCAAGGCTGTGTTGTTCTGGTAGATGGTAGCACATAGTCGAAGCAGGAGCGAGTTCATTCTGACTGAGGAAGTAAAACAAGTTGGCAACTGAGGTCTTTAAAAATAATATGACCACTTTTGGTCGAAATTCGGGATAATAGTGGGGCATGGAAGGATTCAATAATTAACCAATATCTTGCTGATTTACTTTATGGCCACAAGGATTCTGGTAGCAAAAATCTCAAGTACTAAGCAAGATCAACCTGGAACAGCACAGTTTAGACACATTTCTGCCGACTTAGTTTGGCTGTCCTGCAGCTGACAAGCCAATGTGCCAGTATGATTCCGTGTGATCTCACTGATTGCACTTTTACATACTAACGACAGTGCAAAGTACATTTATAAACTTGTGTTTCTCATGTGCCATGTATCAGCATGCCTAGTTGCCAACGGGCCATCAAAATCAATAGGAAATCCTTTGATGGCCCATTGGGATCCTTATATTTGCATTTCTTTCACATAGACTCTCAATTGCAATTTCTTTGTCTTTTTCACTGATGTCGACGCGCATGCTTATAATGAGTATCGGACATAATGAAAATAGTTTAGTATCAAATGCGACTTCTTTGTAACATTGTTCAACTGTACATGCTCTCTTATTGCAAACTCGTGCCTCTGATGGAGTGGCACAATCATAATCCTAACTAGCAGCAAGGAATTCTTTGTGGAGGTAACGGCAGCACCTAATTTATTTTGCGTAGGTTTCTGTCCTTTCACGACTACCGCATACCTCGAGAGAACCTGCTGAATAGGACTGCAGATGTGACACCTGAAGGGGAATACGTCACACCACTGAAGGTAGGGGGCTTGAGAGGTCTTTATTGTAATTTTTCATTTGCCTGGCTACTTGGCTCAAAGGCAAAGGGCTGTAAAGTATGTTTGCATGAGAAATCGTACAGATTACCAGATGATTGGTGGCATCGTTTAAGGGTGTTTATCCAGCATGTAGAGCCTGGATGGAACCAGCAGCACCAAAACAAGTACTTTGACAAGGTCGTAATCATACTGTTTTCATATTAACTGCTAACCCTTGCATGAACAGTCTCTAAGCGCTGTGCAGTGTAAGCTTATTAAGTTATTCAATTCAGTTCAATTTTTATTCTCGTAAACATGAAAAGTAGATTTCAAGGAATGCATAAATGCTGGAGTTCTCATAGTCAGACTATTGAGTGCAAAACGTCCTGTTAATGTCTGCATCATACAAATATAACTGTATGGTGCTGTATTAATACAGCATAACGGCTGTATTAAACTACAGCTTTTATTTCATATGCTTTTCCATCTTGAAGAAGATTAAATATCTTCACAGCTCACGAACATTTCACCACTGAATTGTTCACAATGTAGTACAGTAGTCAATACTTTTCACGAAATCAGCGAATAGCATTGGTGGGTCCAACTGCATGCGATGCTGCTGCATCACGTTGCAGAAGTGAGAGGAAGCAATTTTTTGTGATTTTTGACATAAGTTTGTAAATTTCCTGCTGCATTGTAGTGCATCAATATTTGGCTCACATGTTCACAGCAGCCTCTACGACAGATCGGCAACATTTTCCTACTATGTTCAAAATGTGTTTTAGGGCCCCTTTAAGGCATAATTGATACTTTGAGTAGTTTGGACAAGTGAGATAGTGGTGCATTGAAGCACAAAGTAACCGCGTTTCATCGTGATAGTTACAAGCCACTCAGTGACGTGTTCAGTTTTCTTTGTTGATAGCTATATTGTATTGTTTTGCACTGTTTCATAATTGTTATTGGGCAATATTAATTTTCCTTTTGTATTGACCAGATGTGTATGTATCATTTCGCATGGTTAGGATCCAAAAAAGAGGTTTGGAATGACCCTGGGCTCCCTGTCTATGGGACGTGTGGCCATTGTGGGCATCTGCACCACCAACCTCATCAAGAGTGTTGTGATCTCCACCCGGTATTCAGCTGTGCGTCGCCAGTTTGGTCCAGAGAACCAGGAGGAGTGGCCAGTCATTGAGTACCAGCTACAGGTATGACCAGATTGTCACAAAGGCAAATATTAGGCTCATGAAAGTGTTCACTGTGGCACAAGACAGCAAACGTGCGCAGATGAGGAGCAGGACACGCACAAGTGGCATTGTGTAGTGTTTTGTTTTTTGTCTGTTGCTTTGTAAACATTGAATGCTTTCATGATATCCAAACAAGCCAATATTGCAGCCAAACATTGTGGGAGAACAGGAGGTATGGTGGGGTTCTTCTACTGAGCACAACGTCATAGGTTTGACTCCTGGCTGCAATGGCTGTATTTTGATGTGGGAGATTTAGGTGCACTAAAGAGAAACACCGAATCGCTTAAGACTGATAAAGCATTCCTTCAGAACCTCATTTTCATTCATTTCACAGTAATAGGTTGATTATTAGAAGAGACAATTAAGGTTAAAGTTACATTTTTGGAATTTCGCTCCAAATCTGCTGCACCAGTACGTCAGTGGGACGTCACGGATTTCAGAGTATCTTTTCCTATTTTGGCTGTTGTGGCTCAGTAACAGTTCTACAAAATTGTTAAGGTCAGTCATGGGCTTGTTTACAATACAATGTAGTCCATATTTACCGATGAAAAGTCAACTAGGCCGGAGCAGACGCCGTAAAAGTCCATGTCATCCCAGCGAGCTGCTGTGGAAACTTCAAGGCAGTGCCGCTACCCACCCGCCTTTACTTTTGCACATTTTCTAGTTTACCAGGCCTCTCTCTTCTTATGGTACGGGCAGCTTTATTGGTATCCTAGAAAGGCATATACAGATCAAATAATTTTTCTCCTTAGTGGGCCTTTAAAGAACTCCAGGTAACCCAAGATGCTTTACCTTCCTGGTAAAGTATCTATCATAGTCCCAATTTTGTTTAAAACATTAAACACAATCAATCAAATCAATCAGTCATGATCTTGGTTGAGTTATCAGGATGATTCAGCGTATTGCTCAGTCTGTCTTGAGTTTGGAACCCTGGTGGCATGTTACAAGTGACTTAACTTGCCTCTAATCGAATATTGGTGTTTGGAGTGAAATAGTGTTGGTTACAGCCTATGAAAGTAGCAGGAAATGCAGCTCAAGACGAATCTGTGTGCATAAGCCAGCCAATCAGAATTGCTAATTTTCCCTGTTCTTGCAATGTGAGCTTGTTAAAACATTTCAGTGCTCACAGAACCCCTTAAAATCATTATTGGTATCACAGTGTTCCACAGAAACGAAAGCAGGAATCCCTCCTCTGTGTTGTTGTGAGAGGAACTTGGGATGTTGATGAGTACTTTTCTTTCTTGGCATCCCAGTTCCTGCTGTTTGTCAGCTTGCGACTATATTTTGAACTTTATGTATTATCCTTCGTGTTGTCAGAAGACTAGGTAAATAAGTGTAAATAGGCAGTTTTGCTGAGTGTTACTTACAGTCTGTTCTGTACACATTTCATGCTCGCGGGCGCTGCAAGGAACTGCATTGATTTCACATTTTTGTGACTCTCGGGGACACGAGTGAAGTTCAGTCTCTGATGCAAAACAACAAAGAAGCTAAGTGGATGCACTGTCACACTTGGCTCAACCGGCATGACAGCGGAGTGGGGGCAGCATTCTGCCGTCCACTGCTGGCATGGACATTATTTGCACAAGCGTTAGTGTCCCCACTGAGCAGCTCTGTGCATCTTGTTAGGATACACTGGTTCGAGCTGAATGGGTAGTAATTGTTGAAACTGTGTGATATGCATAGCATCAGTGATGTTTCTGAGAGTGCAGAAAGCAAATGCCCGTAAAGGAGCAGTTGTTGAGTGACTAAAATCCAGAAGTTTCATTTTGGGCAGCTTCTGCGATTCAGTTCGTGCAATTCGGTAGTAGCATCTTGCAAGAGCTCCAACGTTAAAGAGATGCTGTGTAGGCTTACCTGCTTGTTCTCATAAATTTTCCTTTCAGCAATGGAGGCTAATTCCATTCCTCGCAGCTGCGCATGTGTTCAACTACTACTCGGCTGCATTGTACCGGGAGTTTGTCAGCTTCCACATCGCGGTCCTTTTTGGCGAGAAGTCTCCCGAAGTGGTGAGTGCGACAGACATCTATTCTCCTATGTGAGCGTATGAAATTGGGCTAGTAGTAGGGTTATGATTATCACAGAAAACAGCACGAACACAGGCTTCCCTGATAACTCCATGTTATACAGTAAACCCTCGTTAATTTGGGTTTCACGGGACCGAAAGAAATGTCCAATTTAACCAAATGTTGATTTATCGAGGGTATAAAAAAAACAATGTACTCTGAAAACATCCATCCATGATGAGAGAAAGTAGATGGCGCCCTCTGGGCCCGGTGGTGAGACTCAGTGTGTGTGTGTGCCGCGGTTGTGAGTTGTCGTTGGAGCTTTTGACCTGACAAAACAAATGTTTACTACGTCAACACGCTTTTGTTTACTGAGTGAATTAGTAAACCCTGTATATATTTTGCACAAATGCAGCGTGCGGAAGCGGCAATTCTCGTCATCTCTTGACAGATTGGCTCTCGCAGCAGCGAAGGTCTGGCGAAGGTCGCAGCGGAGCTGCGGCACGCGCCTTCATCTGAGACCCGCTTTTCACTACCGCATACACATCCAGATTACACTCGAACCTCATTATAACGAAAAGGGATATAACAAAATAATGGATATAATGAAGTAAATGAAATTCCCCTTGAGTTCCCCATAGAGATCCATGTATTTAAAACCTTGTTTTAACAAAGCGAAATTGTCTTGCCAGTGGATATAATGAACTAGATTTGTCTCCTAAACCAAAAAATACCTGACCGTTGCGCACTGAGTACATCGCGTTCTGCGGGGTTTATCACTCGTTCACCACGGCAGTTCAATAATCCTGCGTCCCTTGTTGAATACGTTGTCGAGCAACACTGGTCTTTTTCACCATCGCGCACCTGCATGCAGGCAGCAGCTCACTATTGTACTTCTCCACTCACCTCGCTCTCTTGTGCGTACCTGGCTGTGCGAGCCATGCTACGCGGGGCGGTCAGAGAGATTAGTGCACGTCCTTCTCTCTTTCCCTACGGCGTGCCGCACAGGCAGCTGCAGTGGGGCCTTACCTCAGAGACCTCCCCGGCGTAATCTCGGGGTCATGCCCAGGCCCTGTATTCACGTCTCCAGGTTTAGCACCTATATGTGACGCCATTACTTCTGTTACTTGATTCTGACGAAGAACAATCTTGCTTCCATATAGACAGGCTTTTATGTTTCATCTTTTCGCTATAGGTATTAAGAAATTTGCGCTCCCTGCGGCACGCTACATGAGCTGGCAGTTTGGCGGGGCCTTCGAGATCGAATTGGCATCGGTGTAATCTCAAGACGCCACGAGCCAGCCAAGCCAAGCCAGCGTGGCAAACTTTGCTTACCTCATCGATCACACAGCGGAGCGCTGTGTTGTGTGTTATGGGCTGCTTGGCCACGACGAGCCATGTGGAAAGTGGACGTGAAAGGCCATCACAATGGAACAGAAGGCAGCTATCTAAAGATCTAAAGGCTGTTGCGTCAGGTGCTAAGGCGCGTGTTGCACAAGCCGAAGATCCTTCTGTTTTATTCAAATTTCATCGCATGTGTGTTCGTGTAGCGGATCCGTGGGCCGCAAAGCCATCTTCTTATTTCCGTGTTTACAGTTGTGCACCCCGTTAGGCATATATTGCAGTAAATGGCGATAATGGATATAATGAAGTAATTTCGGCTCCCCCTTCAACTTCGTTATAACGAGGTTCGAGTGTAGTTTTTTGCCATTGAGCGGGCCGTGAACAGATTGTCCGTTCATTGCAATGTAGCCGGTGTCTCTTCGTCCTTGACAGCTTTGACAGCTGACAGTCAAACCAAAACAACTGTTTCTTGAAAGCAAGACCACTATCGACACAATCTTGGACGGCGACTTTGCGGTACTGAAGGCATATGACTAACACGCACACAGATAAAAAATGAAACTACTATTTGATGCAGCTGCTGTGGACGAAGCCGTGGTGGCACTTGACGGGATCATGACGGGAATTATCGAGGATTTAATTAACGAGGTTTTACTGTATGTTCTGCGGCATTCTAAAAACATCCATCAGTTTGGAGTCAACGCATGCATTCAGTCTTTCTTGTCTAGTCACCTGCACTTTTCGCCAAGGTTTGTCCCTGTGGAAGCTGTGGTGTTCAGTTGCTGAGCAGATGTTTGCAAGATTGAACGTGGCCATATTTCAGAGTAGGCTGAATTCAAGAGCGCTAAGGTCCTTAGAATGAGGTGCACATTAGCAATTTGTTGTCAGTTTATTTGTTTTCTTTGCTCAATCTCAGCTAAGATATGCAGGAAGCGTTGTTACAGCTGTGGAGCTGTAGTTTGCCATGCTATTCGCTCCTTAACTGCTGCATTCTAACAATGGCGGATTTTGTTAGTGTTTTGTTGCTCCCTGCAAGCACGAAGAGGTATTGAATGTTGTAGCCATCATGGTAGCTCACTGGCTATGGTGTTGTGCTACTGAGCACTCAGTAGTGGGTTTGATTCCCAGATATGGTGGCAGCATTGTGAATGGGGATAAAATGCAAAGTCACTTAACCCCTGCTAATCAAAATCAATTGGAACCCCTCACTACAGCATCTCTCATAGCCCCAGTGATATTTAGATATGTTAATTCAGTGAATGAATGAATCAATCAACATTCTGATTGTTTCTTTTGTTTCTGGTACCATGCAGTCAGAACAAGGTGTGGAGTTGCACATCTTGTCATGTGCCGCCAAGTGTAAAGCAGGCTGGCTGGCCAGGGATGCGATACAGGAGAGCCGCGAGGCCTGTGGTGGCCATGGCTATCTCAAAGGTACCGCTTTATCTACTCCTCTGCACCACTCATGCAGAAAAACTGTGCTCTACTTGGTGACAGCCTTATAATTCAGTACAAGCTCTCTGCCCACATAATAATCGGAACTCTTTGCGGCAGCACCACCTGATGTGTAGATAAAACATATAACAGTGTCCGAAATTTTGAATGTCACGCCATTTTTGCTGTGCTTGTGACTGGTGTTTCGGTTCCGGTGCTGCAGTACGCCGTGGCTTTTCGCACTTCGACTCTCTTCATTCGCAACGTTATGGCGACACAGCACGTTCAGTATGACGCCCACTGTGAGAGATGAGCAATTCTGATGGCTGAGGAGCTCGGAAACTCCACCACGACTCGGCGGCTCGATGTAAATGAGTTGCCAATTTGCGGATGGCGGGACAAGCGGGAGGTGCTCTTTAATTGGCCGGTCAAAAGTGCTTGGATCTGTAGGCCTCGTAGGAGCCTGGTACTGTCCCCAAGTGAAATGGTTGTGCGCTCCTTTAAGAAGTCCTTAATCTGAAACGAGCTCCACGGCACGGAAGATAACTATATTCTTAGGTGATCACTTTTGGAGATAGTATCGCTTTCGCGAGACTCGGCTTGTCCCGGCATGAAACCCCTTGAGGTATACGACCGACAGCAGTCGTGGCACTGTGTGAAGATAGCGGCCTTGGCATAGCGTCAGAAATACTTGTCCCCCGGGGGCACGCTCGGTGCTGAGTCATCAAAATTTCGTGAAAGTGAAACGATCTTTGAAAGTGATCACCCAAGAATAACGCCCAAGGAATGCTCTGCCACCTCCTGAGACGACAATGAGTGAAAAGAACTCGTTTTCGAATTGCGATTCCTTGAATAAAGGTACCATTTCTTTTTCCCGTTTATCTTGCGTTGCATTTGCGTTTTTATTTTTTTATTATTTTGCATGACTCCACAGCGGCCGCATTTCGCTGGAGTCGAAATGCAAAAACACCCATGTGCTTGCGTTGTAGTGCACGTTAAAGAACCCCAGGTGGTCAAAATTGATCCGGAGCCCTCCACTACGGTGTGCCTCATAATCAGAACTGGTTTTGGAACGTAAAACACCAGAAAGAAGAAGATTTCACATGACTGGAAAGTCGACCCTCTCGTTACAATAGCGGTCACGTTACATTCGAGTAAATACGGTATTGTTGCATTTGACCTTCGAACTTGTGCTAGGCAGCGCATAACTTGCTTTTAACACGAAAGTGTTTTATGCCGGGGTCCACCAAACTTCACTGACGTATTTCCGTCACGGAAATACGTCACGGAAATACGTCAGCTCACAATGTACACGAACATAATACAAAGAAAGAAAGCAGAAGAAAAAGTTCCACAAACATGCAAAATTTGGGAATCGAACCCACGACCTCTCGGTCCGCGGCGATAGATCGCCGAGCGTTTAACCCATTGCGCCACAAACACATTTGCAGAGAGCTACGCAGACGCGCCTTATATATCTAACACTCCTCCGTGTACCCGCGCTCTTGCTCGGGGCGGTGCCGCCGCCTACGAGCAGAAAAGAGAAGTACTGCATTATGACACTAACGCTATAGTGCCTAGAATATACTTACTAGTGTGCCGACCGCGGGCTTTCCGGTGGCACGGAGAATGATGCCTTCCGCCGGCGGCCACCAGACGGCGATAGCCGTACGGACCGTGCTATGCCGAGCGGCGTCTCTAGCCAACGCGCGCGTGTGCGACAGACGCCAATGGGCTGTCCCAGCCCGTTTCGTTCTGCGGAGCGTTGGTTGAGGTGCAAAGCGTAATCGAAAGAATATGATTTCGTTGCACTTACAAACGATCGTATGCACAGTTATCATTATAACGCTACACGATACGGGGTGTTTCTGTGAGAAATACCAATAAATAAATACGTGGTCTCCGAAGAAGTGTAACTTTTTTCTACAGTAAACTATTATATGCGAGACATGTCCACGAATGCTAAATTCGCACCAAGTTGTATCTAATTACCATAAATTAAATTAATTACCATAAATGACGGTATTTAAGCAGGGCACATTTTTATGGGCGACATGCCGTCGACTAATTTTGAAGGAGCGCTCAATGTAGCAATTACTAAAGTGTTTCTCACAAGCGACAGCTGCCAGAGTTATAGCCTTCGATCAGCCCTCTTATATTCTTCTCCCACTCGGCAAAACGTTCTGGCCAGTCAACAGGCGCGCTGAATAATCGGTATCCAGTTCTACAATATGGGACAAAACAGGGGCTGTCTTTACGCCTCGTTTTCTGCGACGACATCTCGGTTATGTCCGTGAACAGACACAAGTGCGAACCACTCGCACAGAAAAAAGTTGTCGCAGTTTCACCCGAAAGGCGAAGCATCAATTGCGATAGCAACTTAGTAGAGAGCTATACGGAGTAAGGATAGTAGTTTTATCCGCAGTACAAACTTGGACATGCAGCAGCACCGGCAACACACAGCATTGTTGTCGACGCCGTCGGCGTTTTGCCCGCGTTCGCACAAAATGCGTGCGGCGTTGGTGATTGTTGGCGGAACCTCTGATATAAATAGGCACTTGGTGCCGCAGCTAAACGTCGCCTCCCGTCCCTGCCCCACGGCCTTTCGTGCGTCAGAAGAAGGCGCGTTTGCTCTACATATATGGTGATTGTAAAGGAGGAAAGAGACGCCTACTTCTGCAGCCCTTAAGCGAGCACGGCGCAGAACGCGCGTTTGTTCTCCGCCGTGCGTTCACTCCCCGTGAAAGCGCGCGTCCCTCGCGCCCTTTCACTCGCACATACAGCGTTCGGCGGCGCGCGGCGACGATTTCATCTCCATTGACGTCATACGGAACCTCACGGCGACGGCAACGGCAACGGCGACGGCGACGCCGACGGCAGAAATCTGCTTTGGAGTGTCCATATAATTGCTATCGCAATAAAAGAAACCCAGCAATGACATGCGGAGGCACCACATGCTACTTGCTCGAAAGCTACAACGCGCCGCAACCGACTGCGCTTACGAACGCGCATCCGAAGTGCACCCGAAGCGCAAGTGACGCGTGATGCGCCGCGCGGTTAATTAGCACGGTCCCAAACAGTGTCGCCGTCTGGGGGCCTCCGGTGGAAGGCATCACCGGCGGTGCCAGCGTCTCCCATTGGAAACGCCCGGCGGTCGGCACACTAGTAAGTATATTCTAGGCACTATACTAACGCGCACCGACAGTGAACGCTTCGGTGGTCTCAGCACTACGACGCCTCGATGCCAGCATTCGAAAGGACGCTGGCATTTTTACAAAGGCCCCACACAGCCTGTGCCACTTGATTCTTTCTGAAATCCAGTGTCGGGTCTTGGCGAGCTGCGCAATGACAACGATGCCAACTGCACCTACGAGGGGGACAACAACGTGCTTCTGCAGCAAACAAGCAACGTGCTGCTGTCGCTGGTGCAAGGGCGCAAGACGGGCCAGCCCCTGCCAGCCTCCATGGCAACCATTCAATTTCTCAATGACATGGAGGCCATCCTGCAGGGCACCCTGGCAGCGACCACTGTTCGCGAGATGACCGACATTAATGGTCAGTTAACGTGGGACATTGAAGGTGAACTATGGCATAGGCATGCTTTGTGGAGGAATTAAGGAACCTTATCAGAGCTAACAAGACACCCGACAGCAAACAGATGTGTATCTTCCTTAGTTAACAAAGGAGGAAGCCAGGGCTATTGGCTTATGTGCCTGATAGAGGCCTCGGCACCCCTATGCAGTTTGACATTATAGATCGCAAAACATCACACGGTAAATTTGTTGGACACACAGAAATTGCATGTGCACTCCAAGTGTTACATAAAAGCAGCTAACTAGCAGAATGTAGCACGATAAACATGCTGTGATACTACAGAAAACAGAAGTTAGAAGCAGTTTAATCTTGCTCACTTTTCATTGTGAATGTGTTCCAAAACGCACCAGGATGGATACTCTCCGACACCTTATTATCTGTTGCAATTTCTTCGAAGTTTATTATTTGCTTAGTAAAAGTTAGAGGGATTTGTAGTCTTTATGATTGAATAGAATATATGCCATTAGAAACAGTGTTGCTTTGAGTATAAATTTTTCGCTTATTGAGTGTAACTGAGATTCTAGCAATTGAGATAAAAACGAGGAAGAAACTGAATTATGCATGTGATGTGTAAAGCTGATAACCGGTGATATTAAAGTAACAGAATGGATGCCAAGGGAAGGGAAATGTGGTCAAGGGCAGGTGAGACTTAAATCATGTGATCAGAGTGAGAAATTTTCAGGCATTTGTTTTAAAAAATTTACTGTTGTTATCCCCCCCCCCCCCCCCCATGTATTGTCCGATTCTGGACCCTTAGGGTAAATAAATAAATGAAAAATAAAATAACCTTGACTCAGCAGGTGCAAGACAGGTAATTGTAGATACTGTATTAGGGTTTATGGATTTTTTGAAACAAACATCACGCTTTAAAATTTTTAGCAACAAAGCAATGCTTTGAAATTTTGCGCATTTGTTTCGTGGGGGTTGCAGTTATAAACTGCTTCAACGTGTTCTCTGGCGTCATGACGTCTTGGGCGTTTTCGGGATTGCTCATTTTGTACGCAGTGATCTTGGCGGCATATAAGTGGCTGGTCTGCTACCTGCTGAAGGTTAGCGACGAGAAGTACACCACACTGGTGTCTCAGGGAGAGGACCAGTTTTCAGCCAAGAACAACACACAAGCCTTCTGCCTCCGTGAACTGGCCCTGGCTTACATTGAGGTACCGCACAGTGCATTGATGGTCTGCATAAGAGATGTACCAGATAAAAATAGTAGAAATTAATTATTTAATGCCTTCCCTTTATACAAATTTGCAAGCGGTGATATGGTCCACTCTTGAAAAGCAATGAAAGCATTGAAAATACTGAAAATACAGTAGAACGTTGTTCATACGATCCCATTTCGTACGATATCTTGGTGCCAGCATTCGTGATCGAGAACAGAAAAAATGACCCAATACGGTTGCGTTTCCTGTTTACTGGATATGTTCCCAGAAAACATGATCTTTCAGCACCAACATTCAGTACCTCGCCAAACTGCGATTGTATGATACGTTTTCTGGCTTCTACATCCCATGTGAACGAGAAACTGCATGAGGCACGCACGATCAAGACCAGTAGGCGCCCGCCACAGCCGCTTCCCCGCTATGCTCGTCTGCCTGTGTCACATGAAAATGCCGGCATGCACTCAGTTTTCTCCTCCGATGCCAACAAATCTCCTCGCAGGTTGTCACATGTCGCATTCACAGCTTTCGTCGCCAACCTTATTGTGATCAACATCTTCACCTATCTGTTTTACAGCTTGTGTGGCGTAGAGCCGTTGAGAGCATACTGAGCACTTTAAATGGGTGATGACTCAAACGCGCTGCCGTTCCCTGCTGCAGGTGGCACTAAGTGACCGTCATGTTTTGCTCTAGTGGCATTTTATTCCAGCATTCACCCCCAGCTCAGATTTCATTTTGGCTTCCTATCGCCACTTTAAAACACGAAGTGATACTGTACTTTAAAACACTAAGTGATAGGAAAAAGACAAAAGCCTATCTCGGGCCTCTCAAGCCCCACCAAGTGGGCACATCAAAATGCTCCACCCAAAGAAATTGCCGACCCAGGCCCAATTCGGGGAGTGCAAACATAAGCTTGCTTAAGCCGCAAGAATGATAACACACGCCTCTGGCTGTTCAGGACCCCCCAGCTTGGCATGGTGTGGCGGCGTCTCACGTTGCAACTATATTTAGGCAATGCTTCGTATTACATAGGCAGTTGAATCTGCTAAATTTTTTGTTACTTTTGATTGGACATTTTCCCAGTTGGCATGTTGTCTTTCACATTCTTTTTTTTTTCCCACAACGTGTGAATGAGGTTCTACTGTAATTAAACCTGTGAAGGTAGCAAACATGTCTGTTTTCATCATCATTAGTTAATCTTCCTTAGCTCTAAATAAATGTTGCCTATAGGATTTTAGGGGTTACTTCTCCAAGTGATTTCGCAGTTTTATGTGCTTCATTCTTGAATTCGGTGCCACTTATGTGCAAAAAAAGCATCACTGTTGATTGCAATATCTGTCTGTGTGAAACATCTTGGTACATTTCTGTGAAGCTTCTAATGGTTATGTTGTTTTTTTGACAGGCAGTCGGTTTTTCAGGATTAGAAATGTACTTGAGCATTGTGTTCTCATGGAAAGCTGCAAAGCTAATTGATACACCCTGCTTACAAAATGTCTAGTAACATGAAATATTGGTGCCTTGTTGCTTTTATGATCAGTGTAGACAGCCAAGAGGAAGTTATCACTGTCGATCAGATTGAGCCATAACCATTGACCTGTGTCATGGTCAGTTATTCCGCTCCAGCCCCTCGGCATTCTTGGCCACCTGGATGCCACTCTGGCATCTTGGTTGCTACAGTCTGTCAGGTAGAGCATTCTTGCTGCCTAAGCTTTATTGCCACTATGGCATTACTCATGACCCAGCTGTTGCTTTGGGATGCTAACCCTCACTGTAGCATGCTAATCTGACGCAGCATGCGAGGCATGACCAGGCAAATATTTCCAGCACCCATTAAAGAATGAGTTTCTCTGATCCTCACTAATCAGTAAACATAACTAACAGCACAGACTGTATCGATTGTCATGCCATACCTTTGCCAGTCATATATGCTTAGGCATGCATCAGTGTTTATTACAAAGTGCAGAAAAGTTGAATGAATTCATTTCACTCAAACTAAAATGGAACTAGCCAAAAATTGCAGGTGATAGTTGTGACTTGACCTTTGAATTGCTATGGAATGATGTTTTCTGTCTTCTCAACTCTGCATACTGTTTTTCTCCAGCACACCATTGTGGAAAAGTTCCAGAATTTTATTGCTGATGTGAAGGATCCTCAACTGTCTGTTGTGCTGCAGCGAATTAACTCCCTTTTTGCGCTTTGGAGCCTGGAAAAGCGCATAGGGGACCTCTATGGGGGTGAGCTTCAATTTATTGCGCTATTGTAACGCAGTTGACTTCCATTAATTTGACCTTGGCCGGACTGATGTAATGGATCGAATCATTCAGTGGGTTGAATTAAACCAAAAGGCAGAAAAATCATCCGAACATACCGCTGCTTCATTTAGCTGTATTTGCCCGAATCCAACGTGCTCCTAAATCTAAGGTATACCCTGTTATGGGCTTTAAGCAGCAAAGAATGTCCACTCAAGTCAACACGCATCCTATATATAACAAGGAAAGTGTAGCACTCCTTCGATTTTGTCAATAGAAAAATGCATAAATCCTGCAGTTCATCAGCGCAGAATAGAATTCATTTTCATGTAATGCTCATCATCACCACTCACAGACGGCTATTTATTGTTGTGGGCCTCAACATGTCCTCCATGCAGTCCATTGCATTTGATATTCTGCATATTTTTAATGACCCCACAGCCAATCTATGTGAACTTATGATGCCATTTGCAATGCTGCTGGCAGGCCATTGCCAAAGTCACAAACTTGACTTCTGTTTTGTATCCGATTGTGCACATCAGAATCCTTTGTAAGTGCTAATTATTCATTGTGAACTGTCAGATTCACTTGAAGATCTGTCAAGGGCAGGCTGGAAATTGACGTTTTCAGTGAGGGGTAGCACATCTTGATGCAATCACTGTTCCTTAGCACCATTAAGACAAACACTGCAGGGTCACCATAGGGGTCACGTGAGTGCATGCTTACCACTCAATTTGGAATTATCCAGCTAAGGCCAATTTTGTAATATAAATAATGAGAAAGTCATGGCCCATAGATATGAATGAAGCGCCGGCTGGGTGTTTGGTCAAGATTGAAGCAATTGAAGAATTAAATTAAGCAGAGTCCAGCTAACAGAAGTGTACTGTATTTCTACAGGAGTCCAGCTAACAGAAGTGTACTGTATTTCTACAGGAGTCCAGCTAACAGAAGTGTACTGTATTTCTACAGGGTGTTCCAAGTATCATGCACCAAGATTTAAAAATATGCTAATGCCACGTAGCTGGACAGAACTAAGGCAATGTTGTTTGCCGTCGCTTGGAGATACTTAGATAATTTTTTGCATTCTGTCTAATTACAGAATCAGTCTTAATTAATTAATCAACTTCTCAAATATTATAAATAAATGAAAAGTGTGAAGGAGAAAATCGTAGAGCAACATGAAAAACTCCCGATACAGCTTTTATTGCTTCAATGCGTGCTATATAAAAGTTTTTCCGAGCGTGAAAGAAGCCCATCAATACACACAAAATTGCCATGCGACTGGCCGCTCGAGGCACTTTGTGTGTTTTTATTGACACTGTAAGAAACCAACTGAAATTGACCCAGGGCTATGGAAACTTGTGTGCATTTCGCTTGTCTGTTTGTGCGTGTTTCTTGTGGTGCCATCTTCATTTGCGCTTTTAACTTATTAGACTATGGAATACCAACTAGCCCGAACAGCCACCCTTCTAAGATATGGAAACACTTAAATATATTCAGTGCAATTCATTCTCGATACTGAAGTGTTTTCGGACACTTCACTATATCTGAGCTTAGTACTCCTATGCATTCACTATTGTATTCAATGCATGTTCTATTATTGCACCAGCTGTACTTTGCCGACTCCACTCTGTAGACGCCACCATTGTATCCTCAAGGCTGACCATGCCGCGACACGTTGTGGCCGCTGCTGCACAAGCACCATTGTAGAACTCCCCTGTTGCAAAAAGGAGCTAGAGGCCTCACAAGAGGCCTTTCCAAGGTAGACGAGAACAAGGGGAAGGGGTTTTGAGACACGGAAAGGAAACGAGAAGGGTTGACAATCAGTGCGGCGAAGACAACTGTTCACTGTAAATTAAGTGTATCTCATGATTTGTCACTCGTAAAGATTTGAACAAATGTATCATTACATTTCTGTATGCTTTTGCGTCATCTTAAGATGCCCAGCTAGCCATTTTTTCTGCGTCTTATTGTATTTGCTGCACTCCTCCTTTCTTTGGCATCTTTTGCATTCTGTTGGACTTCATCCCACCTAAATTCTCTGTTCCAGGTGGATATTGCGCAGGAGAAGCTGCCAAGAATTTGATGCGTGAAGGCATTCTGCAGCTATGCCGTGAGCTCAAAGATGATGCTGTCACGCTGGCAGATGTCATTGCTCCACCCGATGTCGCCCTCAATTCTGTTCTCGGCTGCTCAGATGGACAGGTCAGCTTCAAATGCATTATCAGGCCTTTTCAAGCGTATTGCGAGATATTTTCTTGTTTCCTTTTTCAAAAATTTTGCTCCCTGACATTGGCCCTTGTCGCCGACCGATTATTCGAGCACCGATAATTCATGCATGCTTGATTATTCGGACAGCTCTGCGGCATCACCACTAGCCCCATAGACGTAATGTACAAGGACGACCAAAATTTCGGACACCTTACAGCGTGCCATGTGATAATTCGGAGTTTGACTGTATGACCATGTGCTAATTTGGCCACCAAGTCGCAAAGAAATAGCAATATTTTCGTTTTGATACACGCTTTCAGCATGGTTGTCGGCTATTTCACCGGTGTTTGAAACCGAAACTAGCGAAGCCTAGTCGATCTAGTAGTTGCTGATGAAGGTTCGGTGCATGCAATGACTGTGCAGTTGAACCCGTTTATAACGAACTCGATAGTTCTGCGAAAAGTGGTTGTTATACCTGTAGTTCGTTATATATGGACTCGTCCTTAAGAATGTTAAAAAGTTAACCGCAATGAAGCTGGAATCAGCAGTTATAATTCGGGAGCACTTTGGTCTGAGAACCATATTTTTAGTGTCATTGTTGTTCCTGGTGCATTCCCGCACCGAGCTGCAAACTTTTGTTTGAAACGTCCATCTAAAGTATGAAATGTGGCTTTGTAGCGCTTTCAAAATGCCTACCGGTTCCGATCACCTGTCATTTCGAAACTGCAAGCGCAGCCGCTATTTTTGATTCGAGAGTTTGTGATATATTTTACTGCCACCGGGACACGACTGTATTCTGCACACGAGAGCAAAGCGTTCTAGTTGGCCAGAAGTGTAAACTTCGAAAACTACTGCGGCATGCCGGCATTCTGCGAAGGTCGCGGACATCATGGTCTCCGCATTTCGACTGCGCATCAGCCACACAAGAGCCATAAAATTGTGTTATCTATGTTGCTTCGAACGCTAAAACATCACTGCAAACCATTATCAGCGATCGGCAACGTGTAAAAGAAGCAGCGCCAAACCGTGATCTCCTGATAATAGTGTAGTAACCGCCGAACCTTTGCAACATTGTGTGGTGGCAACGTGTGGTGCAGAATTCTCACCGACTCGGGCCGTGTCGACAGGAACGGTTGAGTGGCCATTGTTCCCATGGTGGGAAGACATAGATGGACGTTCCAAATCGTTGCAACATGCGTAATGCACATGGTGCCGCATGGACAATTGCGCATAAACGAGAGTGACATGGCATGGCATCCGATATTGCACAGGTGCACGTGCTATCGCACGCCCCGCATCATGCTGTTTATGCTGTACGCAGCACGCGTGCCTTGAAAACGCGTGACTTTCTTCGCGGCTTGCGAAATCTGTGTTAGGCAGTCGCTCGCTCATCTTAAAGGTTGGACTGGAGCGGTTGGACCAGAGTAGGGTGCGCACTGCCGTGTGCCCAGTTTGGTCGTGCTTCTGTGCTTTGGCACTTCGCATGTGCCCTCTTTTTACCCTGACTGAGTTCGAAGCATTCATTGTAGCAGTATGGCGACTTAAAAAACATTCGTTATAGCTGGAAGCAGTTTCCATAGGGAGGGTCAGAAAATCATAAATGCACTAAAATGTGGTTGTTATAACCAATACAGTCAAACCCACTTATAATGATACCGGTTTTAACAATATATTGGTTATAACAATGGAAATCTGCTGCACTGTCAACTTTTGTATGTTTTCTATGGTGAAATAACCTGCTTACTACAATGCCCCCATGCCGGATTATCAGTTATAACGATGAAGTTTGGCCACTGGGTGTCCCTGGCGAAAGTAACGGAACGCTAAATTCTTGAAGAGAAAAGAAATTTGAGCCACCGCACCTCGCTGTGCTAGCCTTCTACTACTAAGTTGTTCGTTATGAGAAAAGGAAAGGTTGGCGCTATCTTCTGCAGTCCTTGAGAGGGCACGACTCAGCACCAAATCCAGCCTATTCCAGTCTACTCTTACTAACGGGAACACCAAATTAGTATGCCAGCACTGATTACAGCTCAGTTCTATATGAAGGGCTGCAAAATATATTTTTTTATCAATAGAACATATGTTGAGTAGAGAATGAAGCGCCTTTTTCTTTCTGAAGCTGAATATTTTTATTTTCAGTTTTATAGTGGACCTCTAGAGGGTTTTATGGCAGTCTTTTATTGCATAGAAAGTATTCCTTTCCAGTTTTCCTCCAACATACAAAAGGGTTTTCCTAACTTTGTGGGCGGGTGGGTATTGCGTTGCGGGTTATCGTCAGCTCATGAAGGTCAATCTGTCAATCTGCGCAACCTGCGAAAGCGTGGACCGCACATCACATGACTCGATTACTGCTTGGCATGGAGCCATCGCTGGCGCCGTGCAGGTCAACTGTGGTTGTGCCGACAGTAAAGAGCAGGGGCCTCTTCATTGTCAGGTTCAACATCATTTGCCACCTGTCAAATGTTCTGCGATCTGGAGGGCCAAAGCAATTTCGTGCGAGACACCCCTCCGCCCTCCCTCCCTCCCTCCTTCCCCCTTTACTCCGTGTCCATCTGCCGTCCGGGCAGATGACTAGGCAGGCAGCGCACTAGTCACATGACACTTTTGGGCCCGCCATGTAAATCTAAATCTAGTCTTGTGAGGGGCTACTTGAAGCTGCAAAAATAAGAACGATGTGTGTCTATGAACGGCATCGGGAACGAGAGGCCACCGTATGATGTGTTGCAAAGATGACGGCAGTGAATAATATTGGTGCCATCCTGCACACTTGCTTTCATTGGCAAGGCAGTTTGTCGGCTTTCCGAGTATCATGCGGCTGCTGCGAATAAAGTTGCATCGATTCGGCACCAAACTGTAACTTTAGTCGCCGATACTTGGCAAAGCTACGCCGTTAGGCCTGATTGACGGCAGTTGAAACGGCGTTAGAGTTCGCGGGTATGCCCACCAAGTTCGTCTGTGCCCCTAAACTCGTGTATGGACAGAAAGCTCTGAACTGCGTGAATATGTGTGTGAACACTAGTATCTGATATAATCTGTGTGCCTTCCGGCAGCTAATCGGCCTGATCTTCACATATGCTTTGTGAAATATGTGCTGTCTTTTTCGCCATTCCCTCTGTCCGCATGTGTTATCATTTCAATCGTTCCTGCCAAATGGTGAACCTTGTACTGACTGAGACCACTCATCATTAAAACGCTGCCTGCGTTAAAGCACCGGCCACTCACGATGTTTCGCCAAATATATGAATATTAAAAAGATAGAACAGTAGATATTTGATTGGTGACTCGGATCATTCAAACGTTCACTGTTTGTTTCGATTCGGCGATATTCGAGTATTTGCGCACCCTTATATTGAAAAGCACTGAAAGAAAGGAGGTCGTTCTCACCCGGCCCACTTCTTGAAAACAGTAGTCACTTGTATCCGAAAAGGCGGAGTCATATACAGTTAAACCTGCTTATAACGAACCTCCATATAACGAATTTCTGGATATAACGAAGTTTTTGTATTCCCCGCCGTGACTCCATAGAAGCACATGTATTTGAGACCTCTACGTAATAATGAATTTTCCCCGCCGACAACCTAGAGATTTCGCCCCAAATTTTGTCATTTTTGCACGAGCAGCAACTGGAAGCACCTTGTCCACTGCGACGGAATGCGAAGCGGCGGCGGCGCGCTTGGCACGCTCGAATTCATGGGGACTGCGAGGCGAGAGCGAGTGCACGTGTGCGTGCGTGCGAGCGTGCGCAAAGCGGGCCTGCATCCCTCAACCCGGCGATCTTGCCGCCGTGGGCTTGACCTTTCCCCCTCCCTTCATTCAAACTTGATCCTGCCGCTTGCTGCAGCTGGCCTAGCCCACCAAAAAAAATGTTTTTTTTTTCAACGCGCTGGCAGCGCCACTCTTTGGTTACTGTGCAAGTCTCGGCGCTTCACTAACCTGACACTAGGCGCGCTTCTGCCCCCCCCCTCCGTTCTCCCACACGCGCGCGAGATTGAGTTGGCTGACCCCCGCAAGCTTTCACTCGCACACACAGCGTACGGCGCACGGCGACTATATGTTCCCGCCTTTGCACTTTACACGGAACCTCTAAGCGACGTCCACGGTGACGGCACAAATGCGCTTCGCAATAAAATGTGCTTCTGCGCGGTTACTACTCTGATGGCGACAGCGAGTTCACACCCCCTACCGACAGCTTCTCCGCGTTACCGGGAACTTATCTCGAAGGCCATGCTTTTGTGCGCGGCAATTGGCAACAGCTGTACAAGCAGGAAATAAGTCATGTTGGCCATGTTGTAAGTTCACTATCGCTGGCGACTGTCGTCTGGGTGTCGCAACTTGTGAATCAGACGTCTGCGCACATGAGATTTTGCCGATTTTATGTCTGTGCGTGTAGAACAAGAAAAATAGTACGCATAACCGTTTGGTGGGCAATGAGCGACTACGGCTTCAGCGGTCAGCCAATGCGGTTCAATGGGGGCTGGGTGGGAGAATCTTTGCGACTACGTTTAAACCGCAATTACGCATTAAGCGGGTATGTGTTAACGAGGTTTGACTGTACTCTCCTTACTTCGTATAGCTGTATGCTAATTTGCTGTCGCAATCGATGTTTCGCCTTTCGGGCGAAACTGGGGCTTTTTTGTTCATTGCAACTTTAGCCTATTGGGAGTAAATCTTGAGTGATAGTACATACTGGTAAGCGTTTCTTTTTCAAATTTTCGGGCCGAATCTGCATATAATGAAATCCTCTTTATAACAAAGTTTTTCGGGAATCTGTCAATTTCGTGATATCCAGGTTTAACTGTATTTGGTGTGAGTGAAGTTCACAGCTTGTAATTGCAGAGTGCTTAAGTACTGAGAAGAATGAATAAGACACAGTCTCAAAGCAGTTTCAGCTCAGAAACTTATTCTGTATGGTGCTCCAGTAGGAAAGGGATCAACAAGCTTGCATTCAACACCTGTTATTTTGTTTCATTCATTTCATGAGAAGTTTCAGGAGGCAGATTCTTCATCACGATAACTGTTAGAGGCAGCAGAAAGTGAGGTTCAAACTTGCATGTCTGCAGGAATCGTTATTTGAACACGAACTGTGGGTTCCCTTTTATATTGGTTTGCAGGGTACCATTGTGGATAAATGAAGCAAGAACATGAAGTTATAAAGTAGAACACCACTTACAAGTAACTTGAGAGCACAATACCATGGCTCTTGAGTTACTGTTCACCCAGTTGCCACAGGTTGCGTAGAAGCTAGTCATGCCACTATCATGTGGTGTGATGAAAGCAGAAGCTTAGCTTTATTTAGCCCTAACTTCTTCCTGTCATATCGTACCTCAGATATTACCTCTGTCTGGTTTCACTTTTGAGCAAGTCCTTGCCACTAAGAAAACTCAATTTATTTTGTTGCTTCCAGGTGTACAAAAAGCTGTTCCAGTCATTCGTTCTTTCTCCTGGAGGCACGCAGCGGGCACCTTGGTGGAAGGAGTTCCTTGACAAACCTGTCATGGGCTCCCTCATGGCGAAGCTCTGAGGTCGTATATTGCCAGGGGCGCAACATTTTATGATATAACGTCTGTGAATGCATTGGTATGTCAGGTCAGCATCACCAGATTGTGCTCACATGCACACACTGCATATTTGGTGAACGAGAAAGAAGTGTCACTGAATGGCAGGTTTCCCACAGTACTAGTTGACCTGGTACGCACCAAGGTAAGAGAGTGAGTGAGTGTTGGCAGATTGTGTCTTACACCATTCATTTTAAGCAAGAATTTTTTTATTGATCAGCTCTTAGTTGACTTGCAGTGAATGTTATGGCAATAAGTTGCTTTGTAATTTTAATACAGTGTTCAGATATGTTGTAACAAGCATCAGGGGTAGTGCTGCTAAGCACGAGGTCACAGGATCAAATCCCGGCCATGGAGGCTGTATTTCCATCGAGGTGGAATGTAAAAACGCCTGTGTCCCATGCATTTAGGGCACGTTAAAGATCCCCTGGCAGTCAAAATTAATCCGGAGTCCTCCATTCCGGTGTGCTTCATAATCAAATCGTGGTTTTGGCACTTAAAACCCCAGAATTCAATTCAAATTCAACAAGCATCCACTGCATCGGCTCAGCAACTGTATTCTGCTGCCAAGCACTGTGTTGAGTTTTCTACTCCCAGGTGCCATGACCACATTCCGATGAGTGGTATGCAGTAACATTCGTGCATTGATATTTAGGTATCCAGCATAGACTGCTTATAACGTAAGTCCCCAGAGCCACAAGTTTCCACACTATTAGCAAAACAATTTTCAAAAGCTGTGCACGTGCAAAACATGTAGACCAAGCAGCCAGTGCATCCAAGCAACAGCGAGCGTGCGTGGAGACCGTCGAAGGTGAGGGAGTTGAGAGAGAGGGCGAGGGGAGCGGAGTTGCGAGGGAGAGCGGGTCGTCGATGACTGAAGTCATTGCCGCTGATCATAATCATGTTGGTGTGCTCCCTTCCGTTGCGGCATAGCTGCATTCAAAAGACAAGGAGAATGAGGTACTGTGTGTCGCCTTCGCGTCCTTGTATTCAGGGTCCGTCTTGTACAGAATCGGATAAGGCGCACTGTATCCAAAAGCCTTTCCATTGGGATGTCTCGGTTTAAGCTCGTCATTGTAAAACAACAATTGCAAACCATGACAATCAAAACAAGCCAGAACGAGACCAAACCAAGCTAACCAAAACAAGTGCAAGCGAGAGCTGACTCGAGCAGATGATAGTGCGAAACAAGTGGTCCGGCTGAACCAGGTGCGAGTTTGAATAGAGCGGTCGGGCGGCTTCGCATGACACTGGTTTCCTGCACTTACGTCACTGAAGGGGCTGCTCTCATTGGTCTTCTCCGCTCACGGCTCGCTTGCCGCCGTGGCAAGCCGTGAAAATTGGCCCAGGACCAATCCCTCCCGCAGTGCACGTTTTTCCACTAGTGTGGTTGGGGCATTAAAGTGCGACGCAGAAACGACGACCTTGCCATTTGAGAGAGGGTGAAATTTCTGCCACTTTTTTTTTTTTTTTTGTCGTTGCAAGTGATGTTCAGGGGCCTCTCCTAAACTTTTCCTTTATGGCGGAGTCGGAGCAATGCTGGTCGGAGGAGCCGCCACGTGATTTGGCGCGCTGCTGAGAGCATTGTTGGAGCATGGTATGTCCGAATTAACCATCGCAAATGCTTGTGCGTTAGAATTACCGGGCGTTTTCGCCCATTGGAATACACATAACTTTGACTCCGGGACCACAGCGTCAGTTCGATTAAACCGGAAGTACGAATTAAGCGTGCTTGAATTAACGAGATTCGACTGTATGTACGCATACTGGTAGGGATGGCAAAAGCTCACATGTGGACAACGTTTCGAATTGATGAATTTTCAGAACACAGTTCAATCTGACAGCGTTGCGGAGTCGAGGTCACACACGCTATATCTGCACTTCGAGAGAACACACATCGCGACAAAACGCACTTGCGGCATTGACGGATTCTTCCATGGAGCTAGATTTGTAAAAGACAACAAATTGATTTTACCTTCGAAATTCGTTTTTTTTCGGCCTGCCCAATAATTCAGGCATTTTTGCGACCCCGTCCGTTTTCTGAAAATTATCACTCGACAACTGTATTTACTTTCTGCACACAAAGTGAAGAGCCAAAAAGCCACAGTAGGCATGCGTTCATTGTGGAACGTGCTCACACTTTGGTATTCGCTGTTTGTGACAGTCTTAGAATTCATTGTTTGTAAGGGGCATTGCAAAGACCTTGTGCCTTACTTAGTCATTACCTGTGCTTGTTGGTAAATTGTACGAATTTGTAAATGTAAACAGCCCATCCATGCATCTTGCCTCGCTGGGAACTGCTAATAAAGTTGGACTTACTGGTGGGCTAAGTAGTTGTAATCGTTTAACAAGATGATGTCAATTGTCCTACTGAGGTCATTATTGGGTTATCATTATCGTTATTTTCACAACAGATGTTCTTTCACCGTTGTGATAATTGCTTGGGAAAAATGTCTGGCAATGGCTGTTGTACCGACTGTTTCAGGGAAGAAATCAATGGCACTTGGTCATATCACACTACAGTACATTGGAGCTTGGTTTGCGACAAGTTTGTGTGAAATATGTATGTGTTCTTATATGCACAATTATACAGGTTGTTTCAGTGAACACTTTCAAAAATTTCAAAAAATTGCCTGTGGCAGATAGCACAATTCTAATCCATGAGCTGGTCTGCTTGAAGAGGTCGACATTACTTGGAAAAAAGATTGAAATGCATAGTATACTAATTTAAAAAGTTCACTAATTAAGCTTTGAACTAATCACCTTATGGCACATATTGAAAACAAATTCTGTCGGGCGAGACTGCAGGGTATATGCACTTAAAAGGAATTCTGCGGATGACACCATTTATGAGATATGTTCCGTCAAAGTTGCGGTAAAAATGCACTGTCGTTCCACTTACTTTCTTAACAAAACATTTTTTCATGCATTGAAGCACAGAAGTAACTGGAACACCGATGCAATTCTCCACAAAGTCCAGGAATTATTATCTCCAAACAAGGTGTCATCCTGAGAATTCGTTTCAAGTGGATCTGCCTTGCAAACTCCTCGGCTTGGATTTGTAAATTGCAATATGTGCCGTAAGGTAATTAGTTAAGAACTTAATTAGTTAATTTTTGTTGATTAGTCGATTACGCATTGCAATTTTTTTGCAAGCTCTTTGAGTAGACCAGCTCATGGACTAGAATTGTGCTATCTGCCAGAGGCAACCTTTAAAAAATTCTGAAAGTGCTTGCTGAAATGCCCAGTACATTCAATATAATTGAGTCAACAAGTCAAGGCTGTAGCTGTAGACAACAGTGCTAGTTCATCTTTTTTATTGCGTTGAGTTTTTTGCTATTTAATGCTTTATGAATTTATCTCTCAGTTCAGGTGTGCAGTCTTAGATTTTTTTTTTTTTTAATGGAAAAAAGTGTTTCTGCATAAGACGTTTGGCCAGTGCTGTCACTGTCGTATGTATGCATCCTAGAATGTGTCTCGAGAGTATGAGAAGGGGTTATGCTTTCGAATCACATGCTAAAAGAGGATTCTTTTATGGCCACAGCATACCAACTTGCCATTTTATGGCATGTTGGTAAGTGATGACTGGTGGCAATGTTCTGCACGAACAAATTTTAACATGCCTCTAAATGTGAGACAGCCTTAGCACTTAGATGATATCTTGTGTCTCAGATGAGATTTGTATCTCCTGAGTGATGCATAAATTTTGCGGGCTGTATACATAGCAACCTCTTCAAAGAAATTGGGCAGCAAGCAGACATATTTCTGATGTCTTTTTGATGTAGTGTCGCCTCGCAGTGGCATATTCTTTTCACACCACATGGCAAGAAAGCTGTTATCATTGCTAAAATAAATAACACAGCGTAGTATTTTATCTGCTTATCTACACAGAATGCATTGTGGCCAATACTACGGTGCGGCCATCACACTGCATTAAATGGATATGCAGATGTTAGGCAACACCACACTGAAAACATATTGGAAACATTATGAAAACATGTTTCATGTGATCACCTCTTTAGGCAACACAGCTGTCCTTTTACTGTCATATTTGTGCGGCTGTCTCTTTTTGGGTATGCACTATTTTAGATTGGGGCAGTGTGCTCAGTGTCTTATCTTTCACTCAGTTATCTGTGATGTTCCTTCTTTTTAAACTCGGCTGAATGTGTTACACTGTACCATTTTTATACAACTCTTGTCAAACTTATCGTGTATACAGCATTTTACATATTGCTCGTAATGACTTCTTTCTGCTGCCTGTGCCACGAGGAATTTGAGTAGAGGTACTGAGGATTTGTAAATGGCTCGACTGTCTGGTGATTTTAACAGACACAGGGTAAAAAGAAATGAAGAGAATTCATATTTAGGATATATATAATCAATATATATAGCACACATACAGGACATACAAAACAAAAGGTACCTTTTGGAGTGTGTCACTAGGCCAGGTTTCCATCTGCACCTGCTCTATTACTGTTTCAAGACTTCTTGAGTTATTGTTGCACATGATGTTTGTTTGTGAACTGTTATCAGCCGTGAGAAACAATAAATGGTGACCGGGACAACTTACTGTTTGGCTTTCAAAACTGGTGGCTTTTGACATAAACACCTGTTTGGTGCTAAAATTACCATGCTTAATGAAAACGCCTGTGTCCAGCACATTGGGGGCACGTTAAAGGTCCCCTTGTGGTCAAAATTAATCCGGAGTCCCCCACTACAGCATGCCTCATAATCAAATCATGGTTTTGGCGCATAAAACCCCAGAATTCAACCATGCTTAATAAGGCAAGTGTCTCCCTTGTTCTTCTTGCTTGTGTGACTCTGCATTCTGCATATTAACAGCTGTAATTGTGTAGTAATTACTAGCAATTTTTAATATAAACAGTGCCATTCAATGCGTCATTGGAATTTACATTGTTATACAGGTGTACTAGCCTGTTTAATATTAACGTGAAGCTTTCTTTGATTCTTTCCCCCACTTTTCGCGGATAATTTCATTTCATTTCATTTTATTACCTTCAAGCGCATACGCATTTCATAGGGGAGTGGTACATAATATATAGAGAGAATTAACAAACACAAACAAGACTAACGAAACAAAAGGCAACACAGAAAGCCAAGTACAAGAACAAAAAATAAAGAGCCAAGTACATGTTAAAGTATAAGCAACTGATAAATAACATAAACGGTGATAAGCAACAATGCTACACAGTAGCTCAAACAACCACAAGTGAAATAAACATATATATCGAACACAATGCAAACCTGATAACTGGCTAAAAAAAAAAGAAAAAAAAAATTGGAGATCAGCTTTAAAATATCGCACGAGAGATGAACAAAATGAGTCGTGATCTGGTATTAATGCTACGTCGGGTGAAAGGCGATTCCACTCTGTAAATGTACGAGGTAGGGAAAAATGAAAAAGGGCATTGATTTTACAATCGATGATGTTTACTTTGTAAGGATAGTCGATGCGGGATGATCGATAAGATGGTTGTGAAATGAAAGCATGCTTCAGTTGGTCATGATGATGCATTTTCTGCAAAAGGCTAAGGCAAGATACTTTCCTACTCAGTTCAAAGGATGGCAATGATAACGTTAGTTTCATTGAAGTTATGCTGCTAGTACGGTTGTAGTTGGAAAAAATGAAACATGCCGAATTATTCTGGACCATCTTGAGCCAGGATGTAAAGTTCGTGAAACCAGGGTCCCAAATTGCAGAGGCATATTATAATTTTGGACATACTAATGTCTTGTACAGAGTCAGTTTAGCAGAAATAGATGCCTTAGAAAAATTTCGGTGCAGGTAACCAAGCATGCGATAGCTGTTAATTATGTACCTAATCGATATGATGCTTCCAGCTAAGATCATTAGTTATATGGACACCTAAATATTTGTAAGAGGTAAGGGGTTGTAAAGGAATATTATTTAATTCATAGCAAGCAGGAGTAGTCTGATAAATGCACGATACTTGCATTACGTTACACTTCTTAACATTTAAATCCATTGCTCATGTGTTGCACCATTTCACTATGCTATTTAGGTCAACTTGTAAAGCAGTAACTTTGGTAGGGTCAGCTCTTTCGAGATAAATAATGCAGTCATCGGCAAATAAGTGGATAGGGGAAGACACGCAATTAGGGAGGTCATTAATATAAACTAAAGAGAGATGAGGGCCCAAAACGGACCCCTGTGGTACATCTGACGCGACAGACAGGGGAATTGTTATTGTTAACGAACACATACTGCGACATGTCAATATTGAGGCATCTGAGTCTAAGAAGAAGGCAACGGTTAATTTTGTGAAATGCTTTTGAGAACTCTAGGAAGATGCAGCCAGCTAAAGAACGATTGTTACTAAAAGTGAGCATGGAGTGAGTAAAACACATTAACTGAGTCTCGCAGGAATTTGACTTCCTGCCGAATTGTGCCGAATTGAAAAAAGAGTTCGAATCAAGGAAGCTAGCAAGGTGTGAGCAGATGACATGTTCAATAATTTTTCACGATATGCTGGTAAGAGAAATGGGGCGATAATTGAGGGGTGATTGTTTATTACCTGATTTATGAAGTGGAATCGCCTTCGCCTGCTTTCAGTGCTCGGGAAGAATACCAGTATTTAATGATTGTTGAAATATCTTAGTCAGAAAAATAGAGGAATACATCTTTGTTTCTTTGAGGAATCTTTAATTTATACAGTCAACACCAGAGGAACATGAGGGTTTCAGTGTGTCAATGAGCTTTAGAACCCCAGCTACATCTATTACTATTGGCTGTATACGGACGAAGTTGGAAAACTGAAATGATAATGAAATATTGCTTGTGGATGATAAATTTAGACAATAAACACGTCGTTCAAAATGGATGCGCACATCTTTACTAGGCACAGGTAAGTCATTCTGGTCAACTAAAGAAATCTCCGTGTTGCTGTGGGTATTAGTTACGATGTTCCAAAATTTCTGAGGGTTACTTATAAGCATGGATGGGAGTGTGTTTTTCAGAAAATTAGATTTCGCAGAAGCGACCTTGAGTGTAGATGTTAGACTGACTCTATAGTGTATGCGTGCCAGCGTTGCTCGGTTTGCCGCATTTTGGCTGTCGCTTTTTTCTGTTATAGAAAGTCAATTTAAATCCGAGTTAAACCATGGTGCGTGTGTATTTGTTGGTATTATTTTGGGGGAATGTAGGCTTTCGTAAGATTTGAAATTTGACGTGCAAACAGGTCCCAGTTCTCATGGGCAGAACAATATTCAAAACCATGAAGATAGTTATCAAGAAAGAAAGTTCACTATTGATCCTTTCAAAGGTTGCCTTATTGTAGTCAAATATAACCTTTCGTTTTTTTCGTAGCTGGAGATGTAAAAAAAGCATAGATCAAACTGAAGTAAAGAGTGATCGCCGAGTCCAGGCAGGAAAGCTATCGTGCCTACCATATCGGGGTTAGTAGTCAGAATTAGGTCGAGAGGGTTTGCAGAACTGCCGCAATGCGTGTAGGACCATCACGAAGCGTTCCTGTCATTTTCTGCTGATGACTGGCGACGCAGACTCCGCTGCTTCGTTTCGGTTGGACACTAGTACTGCATTTTCTCTTTAATGTCGCGCATTGGCGCCGCGCCCTGAGGGTTGTCTGAATTAACCGGTGTGCAGCCAAATATGTCCGAACGAACGAGAGTTTGATGCCATTAAATAGTGTATACGCCTGTTGGGACCAGACGACTAGTTCGAATTATCTGATTTTCCAGAATTAATGGGGGTCGAATTAACGAGGTTTAACTGCCTATTAAAAGTAATTTAAAAATTACTAAAAAGTAAATTATTGCTTTTATGTAACTTTCCTCCCAACTTTTATTAACAAATACAGTAAATAGAACGAGCTGTCCTGGCTCTTTCAGTGTGTCCTCTGCAGTCCTTTACACGTTACCTTTGCTAATAGATGCATTTCAAAATTTTCATTGATTATCTTCCCACGTTTTGTGAAGACATCAGTAACGACATTGAAAACTTGCTGAATGTGCGTGCTAGAGGTAATCGCGGTGTTGTAACGGACAAACACCTTCCGTGCAAGACTGGTTAGTCAATGCAGTGATGCTCACATTGGAGTCCTCTTGTAAGTACAGTGCTTCATTGTTGCTTGGCCTTGCAGATGGCACTCCCGGCAGGGTTTGTAAAAAGCCGGAAAAGTAGTCTGTATGCCATTGCCTGGCATCAACATCCAAAGTGGCCATCGCTATCTAGCCATAGCACTGACGGTTCGATGCGTCTGCCAACGTGTGGGGTGTTAAGATAAGGAAACAAATACTGAGTGCCCTGGTTCGCCTGTATAAACATGCACATCCACGAGGCTGCTGCATGGCACGACCACAGGCATTCTTTTGTAGTTCATGCCAAATTCAAGTGCTCAAAGGTGTGTCGCCTGTTACAGCTTGCTTGTCATTAAAGTAGCTGGTTACGTGTAATTGGTTAATAAAAAAGTACTAATTGACTTATAGTGAGCATTACCTACAGGGTTAGTAGCGGTCCTTAAAACCCTTTAAAACCCTGGAATTTAAAAATAGCATTTTCAAGGCCTTGAAAACCCTTAATTATTTTGAAGTCCTTAAACATACTTGAATTTTGTCAATAGGCCGGTTTTTAGTGGATGCCTCTTGAATGCCTGGCAACTACGTACTCGAGCCAACCAAAGCATCCAATCCAATCCATTTCTGTAGCCACAACGCAGTAGTGTGGTTACACAACGCCTCGTTGGGTTATAGTGGCGGCAACGACCGTAGCTAAGCCTACCTTTGTTATGGGAAAGCATGGTGCACGAATAATCGCTCTCGCATCTTTCGTACCTACAATATGCGGGGAAAGTGCCATTTCAAGCAGTCGTGGTTAAACAGTTCTGCTTATAGGGAGTGGATTTCTCCGGATACGTCAAACTCCCATCGGGCAAAGTGCAAATTAAGTCATGCGGGAAAACCTTCGATGTATCATCAATGAGTGAGTCAGCCCTCAAAAGTCATATGAAGAGCGCAAAACACATTGTGAACACGAAAGTAACTACGGCGCATAGTACCATGCAGAGCAACTTGACGGCAACTGTTCATGAGCAACATATCGAGCCAGCTCCATCAACGTCGTCGGATGTGAGTAGCCTGTGGAAAGCGCACGAGTGTGTGACCGACGCGGAGATACTGTGGACCTTGCAAATGGTAACATCACACTATTCCTACAACTCATCATCACACACAGGGGAATTGTTCAAGAAAATGTTCCCGGATAGCGAAATTGTGGAAAACGTACCTACTTTTGCTTGTGTGCAGTAAAAGATGTGCTTCCTTGCTGTAAAGCATGTTGTGGTCTTTTTCTATAATCTCAAAAAGTCTTGTTTCAAGTCCTTGAAAATTCTTTGTGAGGGCCTTGAAAGTCCTTAAAAACCCTTTAATTTTTTCCTTCACAGTGGCTATGAACCCTGTACCTAGAGTAATCAATCAATTAGCAAAGCTACGAAGAAATGTAATCAACTACAAATAATTAATTACCTGTAATTCATTACGTACAGGTTTCCTACCACCTGACTTTGCTTCAGTGGTGTCTTCTCAATTTTTTACAAGCATAGGAAAAGGCAAAATATACTCTGGTATGAAAGAAGTGCCGGTAGTGGTACGCTGCATTGAGGAGTTCTTTTCAAGTAGTTGTTTAGAGTGAAGATATAGTTGATTTCTCTGGTAGCACCAGGCTAAGCAGGCCGCATACTAACACAGAAATTTTGGGCGGGGCACGAAACCTCTAGTACTTGTGGAGACCTTTATTCCAGCAAAAGAGTGCTCCAACTCCTGTGCCAAATTGCGCCAATCAAGATTTCTTGCGCCATCACCGCCCAACCACTCCATACAGATGGTTAACCAGCGAAGCTGAAACGTGTGGCCCCGGTGTTTATTACTGGGTTAATCCCGACGGTTCAGTAAACGACGGCTTGGTAGGCTGCCGGATCCTCGGTAAGCAATTGTTTGCGCTCGGCCACCCAGGCCTGTTCTTGTGCCCGGACTGCAGCATCGGCACAGCGAACACGAGCTCTCTCACTGTGCTGTTGTCAGCGCTGTTCTTCATAAGCTGCCTGCTGTTCGGGAGTTCGTACAATGCGTGGCCTACCTATGCTGAAGTCGGAGAAAAACTGCTGCACGCGCACTCACAGAACACCTATGGCGCGCTCGGCTGTGATGGAGAGAATGACGTCACTGACGGCGCAGCCAATGGCGCGCGCCTCTCTTTCTCTTATGTGTGACAAGGGTAGTTCAAGGGCGCGATACAACTTACAGGTCCCTGAGCCCACCACCCGGAGTCCACAGGGGTATGTGCCATTGCGCTTGGACCCTTTCTGCATAATCGCTAGGATCGGCCCACATTTCTGTGCACATCGGATGGACAGATTTTGGTTTCGCCAATCCATATACAACTTTCTCTGTAAAAACACGAATTTGCGCCCAAGTGCGCCAAAGTTATCAACTGGGCAGTACGTGTATGACCGCAGTAGTCTTCAGGCGTGCATAGCGTGTATGACTAAAGCGGCCTAATAAATCAAACTTCAAGTTATCTGTACGTCGCCGACCGATGATTCGGGCTCGACGGTGACCTCCTAAATGTCAGAATAATAGGGAGTCCAAAATATCCCAAGTTCGCCAGCAAACAAAACAAGTGACTTTATTCCACGAGTGGCTAAAAAAAAAAATTGGGCTGTGGCTTAACTCAGTTATGCCTGAGTGTGCGTGAACCAAGCTAAACAACAAGATTCACCGTACTCTCGTACGGTGAATCTTGTTTAGCTTGGTTCTCTCTGCAGTTGCATCTTTATCGTTTAGCTTCGTACGTCTGAGTGTTTAGGTTTGGTTGTTACCTCTCGTTAAGTTATGGTTACATTAAAGACTAGACATTTTTAAAGTGTAACATTTATTTTGAAAGTCTTCATCTTGTTTCTCAATTGCCACAAAGAGGCCCCGGTGATCGGTAAGGCGGGAGGATAAGGGGTTGTCGTCCAGTGACTTGAACACGTTTCGGGTGCTATCCTCATCTGAATCCACTCGCCTGGCCACTTCGTACTTACGACGCTTCTCGACGCGTGCGGCTCGTTCTTCCTCCGTCTCCTCGGCTCGCTGCCTCCTCTTGGTTTCGTTCTGACGACGAATCCTGGCTTCTTTCAGTCTCTCCGACTCTCTTTCCATATCTGCCGACGAATCCCACTGAGCCGCCCCTTCTATATATACGATGCAACGCCGGCTCCTCCTCTTTTGCAACGCGGTTTCACCGGCTCCTCCTCTGACGTCATGCCAGATGGCGCGGCGCTGCCAGCTGCGGCGGTTGCTAGGCAACGGCTCCGCTCGCGGTGCGGCCACAGCGAAACGGCGAGAATACGGCCAATGTAGTAGGGATGGTCGATTAATATTTTTATTCGATTAACGATTAATCGTTTATCACTTTAGCCTCTAATCGATTAATCGCTTTCGATGCAGGGTTTTTCATCGATTAATCGAAATTCTTGCCGGGCACATTAAAAGGGTTAAAACACAGTTATCTACTTTCTAGGACCATATTTTAATGTTTGGTAGGTTGAACCAAGTTAGAAATGCAAGTGTGTGAAGTTTAATCTTCAATTTGTTGTAGACTAAATAGAGTTGGCGTAGTGGCCTTTGAAAATATAAACATTATACGTTATAAAATGGCACTTAGAGCAGCATTAAACATGATAAATGGCATCTTCTTTCTACTTTCTAGGGTTTTACGTGCCAAAACCAGTTCTGATTATGAGGCATGCCGTAGTGGAGGGCTCCAGGTTAATTTTGACCATCTGGGGTTCTTTAACGTGCACTACAACGCAAGCACACGGGCGTTTTTGCATTTCGCCTCCATCGAAATGCGGCCGCCGGGGCCGGGATTCGATCCCGCAACCTTGTGCTCAGCAGCGCAACGCCTTAGCTGACTGAGCCACCCCGGCGGGTATGATAAATGGCACTAGTGAAGCCCTGCACAATACAGTTAAACAAGAAATTAAAAAAAATGCCAGATGTAAAAGGTTAAGTCCAACTAAAATATGCAAGTAATTGCAATATGCACAGGACAAAATAAAATTACTGGGGTGAGGCGGAAGTCAGCACGTTTGACGCTGGATATCCAATTCCAATTGCCATCCAATTCGTCGTGCAACTATTGCTCGTTTCCTGGGCATCACCATGCATAGACAACAAGCAACTGTGGCGACATGTAGTTGAAAATTTCGTGGCTACATGAGTACAAAGAGTCGGCGCGTTTCGTCGCTTGGCAGGTGTACGTTGGGGAAACAATCCAATGTCCGTGCTTTCACTCAACGCTACACTTATACCAAGCCGCATTCTCTACCAGCTGTCACTCATATCTCCGTCACCGAGTCAATTCGAGCGCTTAGAGGCAGTATATAGAAAGGGACTTCGCTTGGCGATGGGAGTTCCTCGGGCAGCTTCAAACAAGAAGGTTACTATAGAGACCGAGGTTAGGTCCACTATAACAATGCGTGAGTTGGCGAGCGAAAGAACAAGGAACCGTTCAGGCCGATGGTAGGAGCAGAAGAAACTATATTTTATTCTTCTCTTTTTTTTAACCTCGCAGCACGCAGCACGAGGAACGAGGTACATGCGCATGCCCATGCGCCTGAGCGTGCCATGAATAAAAGGCGGCTTATGAAGATGACGATGGCCGCTAGAGTTACTAATGAAGCAGTCTCTCCCAGTGCGCCTTTTGGTATCTCGGGCCTTGTTCACGCAGCTATTAAGGCTGGGCGCGTTCCCCACAGGCACGGCGCGTCTCCGGCGGCTAATAACAATTCGCTCCCATTTCCATGCGGCGGTAAACACCTTGCGATATTTAGTACTGGAATGGCCGGAACGGAGTAGTCTCGACCCGCTATGGTCTGTTTAGGACTTCACCTGCAGCTTCAATGTACCCTGGCTACCGGCGAAACGCACCATTCCAACTGCCGAAGCTACGTTCCTTGTACTGTACCACTTGAGCACAGCGTATGAAAGCCACCTACAAGCGTACACAGACGCGTCGGTGTCTGCACAAATCACAAACAGATGGCCGCGCAGCGGAATTCTGCATACCCTCCCGTGATGTGTCCTGGTCTAGCCACCTAGATCGCGTAGTTTCCTCTACAACAGTAGAAAGCACCGCAATTACCGCGGCCTTGCGAAAACCACGGGCCTATTCTGCACAAGATATCGTGCTACTGACGGACTCAAAGTCAGCATTTCAACCTTACATCTTGGCCTACCTTGAGAGGAGTTTACAAGGCAATCTCTAGCACTGTCCAACTATCTAATGAGCAAGTAATTTAACGTAAACGTTCAATAGATCCCATCCTACGTAGGAATTGAAAAAAAAAAAAAAACGAAAAAGCTGATGCTCTTATTGCACGCCTAGCGCTGACATGTGCCCCAAAAGTAAGAACGCCAAGCATTTTTCAGAACTCTGAGGATGCAATACGTAATAACTTTAGGGTGATCCACAAGACTCCACACCAAACCTGCGTGATCCATGGACTTACTCGTGAGGAAGTGACGCTGTTGTGCGGCATCAGAACCGACTGCGCGTACACCCCCGCTTGGTCATCCAAGTCGTTGCGCTTCCCCGCTCTGTGCCTTATGTAGTCATATCGGCGACATTGAACATTTCATTTGGCTATGCCCACAGTTCGACCCAGAAAGAAACGCGATGACCGACAGCTTGCGAAAGAGTTGTCTTTAGTACAGGACCTTTGAGGACGTTGTTTTCCGCGGAGGGCCTGTAGCAATCAGGGAGAGAGTGCAACGAGTGCTGACTGCTGATTTCCTTCCTGTGACCCACGGGGCTCATTGACACCTGGTGACACACCCCTGATCTCAACTCATGGGAGGCTCAGGCGGAACAATTGCCGGCTTTGTAGGCTAACCCCGCCAGTTGCAACACTACCGCCACCTCCAAAAGCATGGTTTAGGATTTTAAGCCATGTACTTTTCTACAGAGCGAAGGAATTTCAATTGGCTGGGATGTTCGGGTGAACCCAACACCTTCTTTGAATGGCCACACAACCAACATGGGGGAATAGACGCTCAGAAGCTACAGATTTGCTGGAAGCGACATGAACTTCATCGTTTTATATAATACGTGCTCCCAACCGGGGCGCATGCTGTGCCACGTCTTTAGTGTACTGGGAGTGACACGACCATCAACGTCTGGGGTGCTATGTATGCCTTGAATTGCGAGGGCATTTCAAGCCTCCGGCGTCTGGTGGCGTGTGGAGTGTGGCGTGTGGTGGAGTGGGTGGAGAGAGGGGAAGCATTCGGCTCGGCATGATTCGGGACTCGGAAAAACAGTCGACAGTCGCTCTACCACAGCCGCTCAGTCATTGATCATGCTCCGCCATTCTAGTACGATTTCAAAATTATCGCGCAGCTCCTGCCAAACTACAAAAAACGATTAATCGAACACGTCTAATCGATTAAGTCGATTAAATGAAAGGTGGACATCGATGAAGATTCATCGTTTTGCGGGATACTTCAAATCGATTAATCGTTCATCGATATTACCAACCCTACAATGTAGCTCTCGCTACAAAAGTGTGCTGGATGCTCAGATGTCCACTTTAGGTGATACGTTCGCTTTCGCAGGATTTAGCCTCAGACGCGTCGGCGTCTATGAACGACGACATTCTTGACTCTGTGCAAGGAACGCCGTCGTCCGTCGATGTGTCCGGTGCTAGCTTCGCGAAAGTGAGAGTATCTCCGAAAGTGGTCGTCTCAAGTTTCTCAACGCGTTGCTGCGTGGACGTACGCTTGCCTATGATCTGATCAGTCCGTATCTCTGTCATTGACATGCTGTCGCCACAGATAGACGAAATTTAGTGCAATCAATGCGTGCACCGAATCTTCAACCCCTGGCAACGTAACAGGACCGCGATATTGTAGCGATGCCTTTTCTGGTGCCACTCGTTTTTGCGCTTCGTCAGTGGTAAGAGTGGCGCTCTGCCTGCGTTGTCAGTGCAGTGGCGCACCGACAGGGGGGGGGGGGGGGGGGGGGAGCAATGTGACCAGAGCACTGTACCTTCAGTGCTCTGGTCACATTGTCATTACAATTCAGGAGGTGGCTTGAAGTCCAATTTTCCTGATTAACAAAAACACTCTATCATTGTCTTGTATTTATTCATTCACTTTTAAATTACTTTGAGTAAAACGCTGAAGAAATAAACATCGTCATCATCCTTGGTGTCATTATTATTATAATCATTAGGCATTTTATTTGCTGTTGAATGTTTCTGGCTAAAGCAAGGAAATTGCATATTATGCAAAGTGCTTGCTTCCCCCCCCCCCCCCCCCCCCCTTTGGCAGAAATCCTGGGTGCGCATTGTGTCAGTGGCATCAGCTGGCCGTGAATGGTGGAGGAAAAGGTTATGGTCCATTATGGAGTCGAGCGGAATGCATCGCTACAAATTCGTGGCCCAGAAGTCGACCGCGCTATCATTGCCGAATGGCGGCGTTTTTTTTTTTTTTTTTTTTAAGCAATTCATTGTCCTCGTCAGCTCAGGCATCAAGAGTGGAGTTGACGCCGCTTAAACAACTTGATGTCGCCGGGACCGTGAATGCAGAAAGGCTGGACGCGCGGAACCAACACTGCGGGACTCTCGAATGGCTTGCCGGGGCTCGCTTGTCCTACGATTTGTACGCGGTCGGTGCTGATTCGATAGTTGCACATTGGAGGAGGTGTCGGCAACATGGCCGACGATCATGTCGCGGCTTTGCCAATTGCATATCAAAGCCCAAATATCGCTATTTCCGCTCAACTCGCCGGTCAGATTAGTACCCAATCGTGCAGGCGGAGAAGTTATCCGAAATTTCGGTCGTACGTTATACGTTACATTTATGGGCCCGTAAGGTGCCGTGAAGTAGTCCGAATAATCTAGCTTGTCTCATTTGGTGGTGTCCGAATAATCGGTTGGCGCCAGTGGTAAATCAGCCAGATGCTGAGCAGAGGCTTCAGCTTTATGAGGAAAAGCCGACCATTGAAAAGCACCTGGTTGTCTAAAGCAATGCTTGAGGGTTAGTAGGGGCTCATCAAGGCTGCTCTGGCTCAGAAGAGCATTGATGACATTGAGTTGGCAAGGTGCTAGCTCTAGCCTTGCTGAAAACATGGCTATAACCTGGCAGATGTCAATAAAAATAAATATAAGGTGTAAAAGCCAACGTCTGAGCAGCCTCAGTCAATTTCAAATGAACTAATTACAGATCGCTGTGTGAACATGGTTTGCTGTCTTCATTTAAATAAAGGGATACCCAAATTTTGGTTATTTTTTGAATTTAGAAGCACAGCAACATTGTTTTACAGCAAGGAAATTATTCCTGGAATAACGCTTGTCAACTTTAAGTGTTCGAAATAGCCTAGGACGTTTACCCAGCAGTTGGCACGAGGTCGCGGGATCGAATCCCGGCCGCGGCGGCCGCATTTCGATGGAGGCGAAATGCAAAAACGCCCGTGTGCTTGCGTTGTAGTGCACGTTAAAGAACCTCAGGTGGTCAAAATTAACCCGGAGTTCTCCACTACGGCGTGGCTCATAATCAGAACTGGTTTTGGCACGCAAAACCCAAGAAAGAAGAAGAACAGCAGTTGACACTTATTTGCTCCAAGGTGCTCCAAAATCTGTATTTGAGTGCTCAAACTGCTCCAAAATGAACATTTTGCTGCTCTAAATCTCAATTCGTTTGTGGCATCACTGAAAAAAAGAAAGCCAGTTAAGTCTAGCATAAAAAAAATATATATATATGGAGGATGCTTCGTCTTGTATAGTGGAACGCGATAGCATTCGAAGATCCCTGACAGCTTCTCACGCTTTCCTGTTTACCGGGAAACGCTGACGGCGAACGTTATGTACGAAGGCGAGCTTTCTGGTAAAAACGCGGCCTCTTGCGTGGGCCGATCCCGGAGGAAGTGCACAGCCGCCTCCCCCCCCCCCCCCCTTCTCCCCCAAAGGAAAGTCATAATTTTCAGGTTTCTGTGATTGTTTCGCACTTCTAATATTTCAGTCTGAGTCCAACATTTAACATGAAAGGCATGCGCCGTGGGTTTTTTGGTTCATGACATTTGTTTGTGGGCTGTCATTCTCAAAATTCCGAGGAGTAACTTTGTCAATAATGTAAGGCAAGGCATGAGCAACTGTAGTGATAGCATGGTGTGGCAATAAAGCCCGCATATACCGCATGTCATATAGCAAAGAGTACCATATCATCATCATCATCATTAGCCTATATTTATGTCCACTGCAGGACGACGGCCTCTCCCTGCGATCTCCAATTACCCCTGTCTTGAGCTAGCCGATTCCAACTTGTGCCTGCAAATTTCCTAACTTCACCCTACCCAGTTTTCTGCCGTCCTCGACTGCGCTTCCCTTCTCTTGGTATCCATTCTGTAACTCTAATGGTCCACCGGTTATCCATCCTACACATTACATGGCCTGCCCAGCTCCATTTTCTCCTCTTAATGTCAGCAAGAATTTTGGCTATCCCCGTTTGCTTTCCGATCCACGCCGCTCTCTTCCTGTCTCTTAACGTTAGGCCTAACATTTTCCGTTCCATCGCTCTCTGTGTGGTCCTTAACTTAATTTGTTACTAATATAAACGGAAATTTTCGCCCACGGGACGCCGATGCCGGAAGCCGACACCGGATGCCGACACCGGATTTTCTGGGACACGGGGCCCTTAACGCTATCGCTTTTATAAAGAACCCTCTGCTTGTAACAGCGCCTCCGCACACCAAAGATTGCATCAATATTAACGCGAGCCTCGTTGAATATGGGCACTGAGAACGAGCGGGCCGATCTTTTCTCGATGCTTTAGCAGCTTTTGGCGCACATCCTGGGCACTTCTAAAACGCGAAGTAGCTCGATCTTGTAACGGCTGGCTTTCCGAACCGTTGCAAGACCTCACCCATGGTTTGCGTGTGCATAATGTGCGCAATGTTACTAAAAGATGATGTTTACGTTTGAGAGCGCTGATAGTCTTTTCAATTTCGCGCCTTTTTCTTTAATCGGGAAGGAGGATCACACATGGCCACCAAGAAAGTGGAAACCGATCTCGACGTCGAGCGAATGGACATAGAGAGAGAAAGAGACAGAATGAACTTTATGCAAAATAGCACGCGAGCGTAGGTAGCTCCTCCGCTTTACATTGGGTGGTCCCCTCAGTCCAGGAGTCCAGCCGCCTTAGCTGCCTTTCTCGCTCGGTTGACCAGGTTGACCTGGTCCGTCGATCGAGTCGGAGCTGGAGAGCGCTGCCTCCCATTGCCGTGCAGACTCGCCCATCTGATCGAGGCCAAAACGCCCTGCTCCGCCGATGGAAGGGTCAAAGGCTCAATCGCAGACTCCGAAAGAAGATCTCGGAGCTCAACAACCATCGATGACCACTGCAAAGCGCCATGCCAGGAGCAGTGGGACGAGCTTTGCGAGTCCATTGACGGACAAATGCGCAGCGGCAAGTCCTGGGGTATGCTGAAGCACCTTTTCGACGAAAGCGGCTCCAAGTCAAATCAGAATCACACGTTGGCTCTCACATGGTCGATTTACTCGTCTCCAAACTCATTCAGAAGTACGTGCCCGTCCGGCGCGACGGGGATCCGGTGACCCAACTCCCGGACTACCGAGGCCCTCCTCGGCCCCGAGCTGGACGAAGACTTCTCCGTTGCCGAGGTCAGACAGGCCATCTTCGCGCTCAACTGTAAGTCTGCGCCGGGCCCGGACGGAGTCGCCAACAGAATTTTTAGAAACCTCGACGACCCGTCGATCGTCTTTCTGACTGACAACATCATCGAGTCCTGGAAGAGCGGCGTTGTTCCTGCAGAATGGAAGACGGCTTACACGGTGCTTATTCCCAAGCCCAGCAAGGCCCCGAACATCGAGAACCTCAGGCGGATTTCTCTAACGTCCTGCGTCGGCAAGGTTATGGAGCGCGTCTTCCTCAACAGGCTCAACGGTTACCTCGAAGACAACAAGGTTTACACGTACAACATGATCGACTTCCACGCCGTACTCTCGACGCAGGATGTCATGAAACTAATCAAGCATCAGATCGTGGACGGCCGCTCCAGAGACGTCAAGGCTCTGCTCGGTCTGGACCTCGAGAAGGCTATCGACAACGTGCTCCACACCTTCATCGTCAAGACCATTTCGAACCTGGGACTCGGTTCCAGATTCCACAGCTACTTCAGCTCTTTTCTAATGGATAGGAAGGCCAAGCTTTGCATTGGAGACTTCCGCTCCGAAGATATTCCCCTCCGAGGAAGGGGCACGTCCTCAGGGCGCCGTAATCTCCCCCACACTGTTTAACATCTGTATGATTGGTCTTTCCGAGAGGTTGGCACGTGTCGTGCACCGTGCAACATATCCACCTGGATATGTTGCACCGTGCAAACATATCCACCTGGATATGTTTGTCGAATTCGATGGTGGGGACGGAACGGCTCTCCGCAAGATCATCGCAAAGACGGACAACGCTTTCCGCTTTCCGCTCGGAGAATCGCAACATGCACCGAGGCATGAAGGAAACCAGTCTCCTCAGCCTGATCAACGCCTTCGTATTATGCCACTTCACGTACACGATTTCTATGCACAACTAGCTCAGAGCGTAAGCGAGACAAGCTCAACGCTCTCATCTGCAAAGTAGTCAAAAGGGCTCTCGGGCTACCAAAGGAACCCATACCGAGGATCTCCTCAAGCTGGGGGTAAACAACACAGCCGAGGAGATTGCCGAAGCCCAAGAATGCGAGCAACTCGCTCGCCTGACCACCACAGCGGCAGGTAAACGCATCCTCGAAGAGCTGGTTTATCCCCCTGCGGGATCCTCGAGGGTCAGTACCCTGATCCCTAGGTGCATTCGAGACAATATCGAAATGGCCCCCGTGCCCCGAAACGTCCATTCCGTCCACAACGATGGCAGACGCAAGGCGAGGCAGTATACAGATCCTCAAACAAATCAAGCAGCAAGGCATCAGCGCAAGCTTCGTCGACGCCGCGGAGTACAGCAATGGGAAGACCTTTGCCGTCGTCGTGGTCGACTCCAGCAGCAAGATTTCCAATAGCGCTTCGATTCGCACCTCAGACACCGAAGTAGCCGAGCAAGCCGCCATCATCCTCGCCCTGCTAGACGGTCGTGGGTCCGAGATCTATAGCGATTACAAAATGGCAGTTAGGGCTTTTCAGAAGGGTCGCATCGCCGAGCAAGCTGCTCGTCTTCTTAGCGTCTCCAATCCGGATGCTCTCACGCATCATTCGATTCACTGGTTTCCCGCTCACGTAGGGTCGGTCGAGGATGCTCTCCCGAACCTCAGTGAGTCTGCTAACGAGGCTGCGCGCGACTTCACCGACCGCGCTTCCTCTGTAAGGAGCGCCGACTCCCCTTCCCCCTCCCCTACGGCCACAGGGATGCTCCCGCTACTCACAATAAGGTTACGAAATTCTTCTACCTGTCTAAAATTGTCTTTCCACCCCTCATCCCAAGTTGAATAGGGCGCAAGCAGTTTCTCTTAGTCGTTTACAGACCGGCACATATCCGTGTCTGGCCGTTCTACACGAAGTTTAGCCCTGACATATATCGCGACGACGCCTGCCCGTCCTGCGGGCAGACCTCCACTCTTGCACACATGCTCTGGGAGTGCGGGTCGAGATACCCCAAGTTCAGCAAGGAGGAGTGGGACTCGATCGCTTCTGTGTAGCCCCGCTCTAGACAAGCAAATCCTGGCTGTCCGGCGTGCCCGCAAACGGGCCAGTGGGCTAGACCTGCTGGTCCCGACGTAGGACTAGCCGGGTGCGCGACGAGTTCGCGTCCTCGCCGGACCTCCAATAAAGTTTATTCGCTCACTCACATCACCTATTGCTTGCTTCAACAGCTGTTATCGGTAATTTCTCAATGTTCTCCACATTAATCTTTGCACTGACACCTTATCGAATAAGTAAGTTATAGAAACGTTATCTAATTAAACTTACATATTTGTTACTTGTGCACAGGGTATCGAACCGGAGTTGAGCCGAAAACACCAACAAAAAAGCCTAGTTTTGCTCGAACCAGACTGAACCGAAACATTTTTTTTTTCACTCCGGAGCAAAACCGGAAGAAAAAAAAAAAAAAAAAATAACCGCCACCTATTTCCGAGCTTTTCACCCGTTCATTGCCTGCTTTTGTGACAACTCTGCTATACCTCGTTCGTAAATACACCATCTTCCCGTGCCTTTAAAAGTGGCAGCGCCGTTAGTACGGTTTCCAGCGTATTGCGTCGGGGGGGGGGGGGGGGGGGGGGGGGACTTCATCGCATCCGACGCGCGGACTCGCCATACAGTGATGCGTGTAAATTAAGTACCCCAGACAGTAGAGAACATGTTGCTTATCCCCTGTATGACTGTGAACGGCTGGCATTTATCGCTTCTTTAGGGCCAATTAACAACAGGCCGTTCAATTAAAAAAATGTAATTATCACAGACCTAGATTCAAGGCTGTAAACGGGCCCTTTGAACACGAACGTGTATATAATCACACCCTACTGCCTGTCCTCATGGTTACTCCCCAGTCCGCTTTATTTCTCCTCTTCCCTTTCCCCCTGAGCAGAGTATAGAAGGCTGGAGGACCTCGTTGCGTTTCCTCAATGTATTCTCCCGTTTCTCTCTATCCCTCAATAAAGCTTGACTGCACATTGATTCCAACGTTGGTGTTGGATCTGCATTATTTTGCATTTTGTGTGGTCTGAAGAACAAGCGGGCGTAATCTTTCATTGCACAGCTTAGCAGTATACAGCGTAGAGTTCCTGTACAATAAAGTTTGTGCTGTTTTCCTGCAATTCTATGATTGTGCAAATTAACGAGAACCGCTTAAAAAAATCAAATTGTGGGGTTTTCCGTGCCAAAACCACGATATGATTATGAGGCACGCCGTAGTGGGGGGACTCCGGAAATTTGGACCACCTGGGGTTCTTTAACGTGCACCTAAATCTAAGTACACGGGTGTTTTCACATTTCGCCCCCATCGTTGAACCGCTTTGAAACATTATTCTTTTGTTCTGGAGTTGAACCGGAACTGAACCGTTTTCAGTTCGGTTCCGGTTACATTCTGGTTATAGAGTCCTTGGTTATATTTTTCTTGGCTATAATTTGATTGGCACATCCGATATTAACTTAATAGTGGTTTCCGAGAAACCCGTAGGGTTATCCTTTGTAGTTTCATGCTGCAGTTATGTGGATGACAATTTTCCCCGTTCATAAACTCTTCTCCATCTTGCGGGCTCACGCAGAACTGATTTGTTCTGCAAAATGAAATAAAGAACACTTTTTCTTGATCTTCCTCTATTTCACTCATGTTGAGCTTGAGCAAGCTGCTCCAAAACGGACCCCTGCTCTACACCTATAGTTTGAAGTGCCAAATTTGCTGCTCCCAGAGCTGCTCCAAAACTTCCTTGGGCTTATCGATCCCTGTACTTGACGAGTTTTATAAATATATACTTGATAATCATTTAGACGAGTTCTGCACGTATTTTTAGTAGATGACATTGCTTGGCTATCCGATCTGGAATGAAGTGTGAAAGCGTGCGGGTTGGCATGAACTCATATATGTTGGCATCTGCATTTCGTAGTCCAAGGCCCGTCGTGATGGCTAGGTCAGATGAGCTGCGAGTGAGTGAGTGAAATAACTTTATTGGAGGTCTGGCGAGGACGCGAACTCGGATGAGCTGTGCGGTTAAGCGCATTCGTGAAAAAAAAAAAAAAAAAAACCCGACGGTAGTAGTGCATTCGTGTTTGTTGTATTATATGACAGCTCATTAATCAACGTAGCGACGCACCTACAATTGTGTAACATCACATAATAAACTAGATACACAACACACTTCACAGCAGCACATTTCTCAGCTGTGCTGCTGCGCTATTTGGATTGAAAGTACGTAACGCGTAGACGCTCGAAATGGAGATTATATACAAAGGCGAAACGTGGAAAAGTCAGTGCGAGCGCCAGTCATCCTCGCAGTTTGTCAAGGCGATGTCTTACGCAAAGGCGTCGAGGCGACCAAAGTCTCTGGCGCTAACTGCACATGCGAATGTGCTTTCAGAAGCGTACACAGCTGCACGCAACACCATTTCGGTAAAACTAGTTTTGAAAGGTCTGCGAAGCAGCTGCATGCTCACGTAAGGCAATGACGCGTGAATAGCTGGCTCCATGCTCGCCATCAAAAGCTGCTCAATTGCGACACAAAGTGGTGGTCAGGAAAGAAACCTGGGGTTTTATAGACAAATAAAATTGCGAAGCGTACACGAGGGTACACCGCGCGCCAATCGAGGCAACTAGGCAAATGTTTTGCTGGCATTGCTATGCGCCGCCATTTTTTTTTCTTCAGAGGATAAAACGGACATTGTTGACGGCACATCACCCCAAGCTGCATCATTAATTACTATCATAAAAGCGATATTCTAAAAAAAATCAATGCACTGAACCACGGAAATTAATACTAATAAAAATAAACGCGTTTTCACAGTTAAGAGAAGAAAGTGCACTTCTTCACTGGGTTCATCGGTGAACCGGGCCTGCACCGGAATGCGCTGGCGAATCTTTGCATTTGTCGTAGGGGCACGTTGCACGTGTCGCCGCTGCTGTTTCTGGCGCACGTCATGAGGCAGTAGGTCAGGAAGAAGACCTGGTCATCGGTGTAGTCGTCGAGACCATGCAGGCGGTGTTGGACGTGCACGCCGCCTTTGGTACTAGCCCTGCGGTGCGCGATGAACGACGTGGTCAGTGCCGGTGCCAGTGGGAACAAGGCGGAGAAACGAACCTCCCGCGGGTCGTGGCTGCCTGCTGGCGGCGTGTTCGCATCCGAGATAGTGCCACTGCCTCCGGACTTGGGGTCGGATAACAAGTCGCAGCTGACTCGCTGTGTGTAGGCCGGGGAGTCCCACCAATGCTCGCTTTTGCCCAGTTCGTTGACGAGGACGCCGCGCTTGTCGAACGAGCGCACCATGCACTCGGCGATGAGCGTGCCGAAGCTGCCGTACATCATAGCCATCGTGCCGTTCAGGTAGAGAATAGGAGGCTCCATGGCGCTTATCGGTATGTAGGCGATATTGTAGTAGTGGTTGTATCGACTTGGCGAGCTGCCCCCGAACCTCTTGGAGTATACGTTGATGAAGTTGTCGTGGCCGATGAGCAGCCTGTAGGCTTGGGCGACCGCGATGTAGTTTTTGACGAACGAGGCGCCAATACTTGGAAAGTCCCGGTATAATCGTGCCAGTTCGACGTCAGAGAAGAAGTTTTCGTCTGGCATCCTGTCCAGCGTCAGCGCGTCGATTTTGTTGATTGCCTTAATCTTGACGGTGGCTTCGATCCACTCGGCTTCTTCCAGCTGCTGCTTGATCGCCGTCTGAATGCTCTGCTCAAAACGACTGAGCTCGCCGCGCACACTGCTGCTGTAACGTTTGTAGAGGTGCTGGGCCGCAACGAGCAGGCCGAAGTTGCCGGTCGTGTACTTGACGCAGGTCAGCTTCCATGTGAGCAAGCCCACTTTGAGGTCGGCCCCGTAACGCAACTCTGGTTTCCCTGCGAGCAACCACAGGGACGCTCGAAGGAACACGAATGAGAAGCCTTCCATGAGCGTCTGCTTCTTCTCTTTGTACTTCTGTAGCAGAGCGTACACGTTGCGCAGTATTGCTTCGTCTTCCAGAGCGGCGGGGCTTTCCAGCGTCCACGTGAACTGGGGACTGTGAAGTTTGTTCAGGCTGCTGAGCCAGTCGTCCGCGCGTTCGGGCATCAGCCGCTCGATCTCCTTGAGCGTAATATGCGTGTCAGTTGTGGCGTCGGGCGGAAGGTTGAGCGCGGCATCCATGATGTCATTCACAGTGCTCTTCAGTTCCTGGATGCTTGAGTCGGACGGCAGCTCGATCTTGAGTTCGCCGCAGTGCCTTCTGACGTCTTCGACAAACGTTCGGGGCGTCCACGCGGGATCCAACCACCTAGCGCCCAATATGCCACGCGTAATATACAGCAGTTGCGGCCTCCGCTTGTATGCGGGCAAGGCTTTCAGTCGGAAGAGAAAATCGATATTCCAGTTGATAGTCATGTTCAGCAGCGGGAGCAGTGCGTCGATGGCCGATTGTTCCTTCTCCGGCCACAAGAAACCGATGCCCTGCTTGAAGCTCATGTAGCTTTCTACATCGGTCAGCGTCATATTGCGTAGCTTGATGCAGCTCTTGAAATAGTCCAACGCCTTTGGCACGACTGCCTTCTCGCTCGGCCCTTCCATCTCGTCAATGGCGATTTGGGTCGAGTGGGCGAATACTCGCGCGACCATGGACTTCTCTCTCTGTTTCGGCTTCCAGGAGCCGCACGTGAACTTGTAGAAGTCGTTGCAGGGGTCGACGCTAGTGTCCATGGCCTCCTTGAGCTCATTGACATGCCTCAGGCAATCGGCCGAGTTGCAGAACACTATGGTGGTTTGCGACTTGACCCATATCACGAGCATCAGCAGGGCTCCGCTAGTGAGGAACAGCGCTACCGCAATGGTGATGATCTTCTTGGCATTTGACCCTTGGCCACGGGCCGTCATGCGGTTAGTCTAAAGAAAGAACGAAATAAATAAAGGCGACCTTGGTTTATAGGCTAGTTGCCACATAGTTGTACAGAAACAAACTGTCTTAGAAGACTGACTAAGAACTCAGTGCAAACTCCCCAGCCATAGGTCGGCGCACTCACTCATGAGTGCAGTCACTCACACTCACTCGCACTCATTTCAAAGGCGTGAGTGCGAGTGAGTGCCAGTGAGTGTGAGTGGAAGTGAGTGCGAGTGAGAGTGAGTGCCAGTGAGTGTGAGTGCAGGTGAGTGCGAGTGCGACTGAGTGCCAGTGAGTGTGAGTGCAGGTGAGTGCGAGTGTGAGTGGTACCAGTGAGTGTGAGTGCAGGTGAGTGCCTGTGAGTGTGAGTGGAGGTGAGTGCGAGTGCGACTGAGTGCCAGTGAGTGTGAGTGCAGGTGAGTGCGAGTGAGTGCCTGTGAGTGTGAGTGGAGGTGAGTGCGAGTGCGAGTGAGTGCCAGTGAGTGTGAGTGCAGGTGAGTGCGAGTGTGAGTGGTACCAGTGAGTGTGAGTGCAGGTGAGTGCCTGTGAGTGTGAGTGGAGGTGAGTGCGAGTGCGACCGAGTGCCAGTGAGTGTGAGTGCAGGTGAGTGCGAGTGAGTGCCTGTGAGTGTGAGTGGAGGTGAGTGCGAGTGAGTGTGGGTGTGGGTGCGTGGGTGTGGTATCTCGAAAGCGATCTGCAACGTGGAAAAAGTGCGCGCCCTCGCGGGCCTCCTCTTCAAAGCGATTTGCGGCGTGAACAATGTTCAACAAGAGCCGGTAATTTCGTATGCGCTGTGTTTTCAACGTTTAGTTCGCTTTGAAGCGAGGCGGCACGAAGGTCAATTCGCTCGCGCATGGCCGGGCTCGACTGGCGCGCGCGCTCGCTTCTTACGGCCTTCTCACCCGTCGGGGAAACAATGGGAGAGTTTCTCAGCACGTTTCGCCACCCGTCGGCGGTAGGGGCGCTGCGACCCTGACCCTTCTGACCCTTCTAGGGTGCCTCAATGCCAGCGCCGACGGCGGCGCTGGCATCGAGGCACCCTAGACCCTTTCTCCCCTGCTCCGCGTACATGCGCTTGCTTTTGCGTTCGCACGATCGTTTTCCCGCGCATTTTATTCGGTGCTCTGTCAGTGTTGTTCAGTATGCAGTAATTTGTGGGCTCCTGAGGACGGTCGTACAGCCTTTAGTATGCGCTGCCACAACCAAGACTTGGCGCTGTTCATTGCACATCAGTATATATAACTGCTTTGTGATGGTGTATTGCTGTCTTCCGTATTGCAAGTCCTGTTCCGGGAAAACATCCGGTGTTTCTTTTCACCTGTTCCCAAGCAATTAGTTTCTCGCCCCAGTTTCTAGCCCCAGTTTCTAGCGCTTTTGGACAAGATAGCATCAGCTAATAAAGGGGAATTATAAAATGGACATAACAAAGATTGTAGCCTTCTCCCAAGGTTTTTAGATTAGATCGCTGCCTTCTCCTCCGGATACGCTACTCGGCAAATACATAATTTCTCTATAACTCATTTTTCCTCACGCAGCAACTCTTTTAAGTATTCTTTTCTTTTTCCGCGCACAATAGTGGACAGGAACCAGCTAAAGAATGACGTCGTCTCTGCGCCAACATTAACTTCTTTTTTATAGTGTTTACAGTGACATTATTTTGTTTGTGCCATGTTTGCAGTGACAGTGTTTTACTTCTTTAGTGTAACGTTGCGTGTGCCCAACCTGTACGCTTTGTATTTATTCAAATAACACTTTTCTTTATTATGCTGTGCATTTTCTGTACGTACCAATGTATTCGTTATGCTTGTACCACCCTGCTAAAATCACCGCATGGTCGTTGCAGTATTTATAAAATAAAAATGAATAAATAATAGCGCTTTCTTTTCGATAAAGCCTCCGAACACCTCCTGTGCCTGTACTAGAAGTACTCGAAAGAGCAGTCCAGCCCTATTTACAACGCGCTCCCATTTTGAGCTGCCCTGAAGGTGTTGACGACATTCATGCGATATGATCCGCAAATCTAATTGCCGAGAAGTTTCTGAGAATACTCCTTGTAAATCAGCCAAACCAACTGACTGACGAAAACGACAAGCCTTCGGCCTATGTACACAAGCCGCCAAGATTGTAATTGTGAACAAGACACATTTGTGCAGCTACTGTGTCCACAAGAGTTTTCGCCTGAAAGTATGGCAACCATTGTAAGTGCATACGAGCAATAAATATTTATTTTCATTCCCCAAAATGCATTTGATGGCGGAGAGCTGTTCTCCCGGCGCATGCATCCCCAGTGAATCTAAAGAAGCTCGATGTATCAATACAGTTACACTGCATCCATTTATAAGAAGCCTAGATGAACCATTTACGCGTCCTCTACAATTAGGCGACTTGTTCTTGAATGCACGGTGAGATAAGAAGCGCGCCCGATCCATTCTTCCAGCGTTGCGCGCGCTGCACAGATCGGCTGGGAACAGCTGACCAGGGTTAAAATCCCTATATAAGAAAAGTACCGCCATCCTTTGATAAACGCCGCTTATCTCTCTCCTGTATCTCCGATTGAACGACGATAGTGCGCGCTTTTCACTTCTTATATATATATATATATATATATATATATATATATATATATATATATATATATATATATTTCCGCCTCAGAGCCATGTTGAAAGTCCTCTGCGCAGCCGCAGTCGCTGGCGGCGGCGGCGGCGCGCGCCCGGCCTGAAAGCTTCAACGTAGACTTTCTAGGTGCGCCACCGTCGACTTGGCTTTCGCAAGCAAAAAGTAAAGAAAAAAGCGCTTTAGGAGAGGAGGCTGCGGAGGAAAGAGTAGATGGCGGTACTTTTCTTATATTGGGCTTTTAAGCAGGGTTAAAGCAGGGTGGGGTCGCAGCGCCCCCCTCCAAGCAGCGGCGATAGGCATGAACTAGCCCCGATGCGAAGGCCGTAAGAAGCGAGCGCGCGCGCCAGTCGAGCCCGGCCTTCTTACTCCAGCGTTCTGACAGCGAGTTTCCGCGGTCATCGAGTATCGAGCAGATGCGTTCATGTTTACCTGTGCGCGCGTGACACCGTACATGTCTATTTAGTTAGTAGGCGAATGTTTACAAGTTCATACGGCCCATTAAACTACTATCCTTGCTTCGTATAGCTCTCTACTAATTTACTATCGCAATCGAAGCTTCGCCTTTCGGGCGAAACTGCGACACTTTCTTTAATACGCCAGGGAATATGTATGGGCTGCAGCGCTGATGGCAGATATATCCAAATCATGACCGGCAAATTTTGCCATGACTTCCACTGAGTGAAGACGTCTAATACCGTGTGATTTGCTACACCTTCGCTGGTCATCCGCCTTCCGAGGGTGGAATGGCTCCTCATTTCCTTCCTGCTTCCCTCTTAAACGTACACGTACAGGCTCCTTATATAAACAGGCAGAGCGCAAGAGGGACTAGCCAAGTTTGCACACGCACGCTCGCATACATGGAGACTAAGCGAAGATGCAATGATAGATACCGCTTTGTTCTCCCTTTTGTGTTTGTTTCGGCCTTAAGTGGTTGACTATGCGGACAGTCAATCTATCCCTCTATTTCCCGCTCTCTTGACTCAATCCGACCGAAGAGGAGCTTAGCAAGCATGGGCGGCAAGCATGCACACGTCTAATGTCAACGACAGAGAGATGGACAGAGAGATGTTGGGGCTGACGTTAATGTTTATGTCACCGTGAATAAATTGAAATGAAAACTTTAGTCGTGCTGGTTTTGCTCTACTTTGCAGTGTTAATAAACCAGCTCTCTTTAATAATTCAGTCAATGAATCCGTTAACTTGTATTTATTATAACAGAACCTTATTGCCTTCCTCTGCACCCCTTCCATTCTTGCAATGAGTTCTTTTGTGTACGGAAACCAAACAATATTGGCGTGCTCCAGCACTGTTCGAACAAGCATTTTGTAGGCCAGCAAATTTTATCTAGGGGCGCAAGACGAAGGTGTCTTCTCAGAAAGAAGAGTCGCTTTAGTGCTCAGCATGTACTTTGATTTCGATTTGAGGTTATTTTGTCAACATGGCTTTCCCATCGGAGAGCGTATGATTAACTTCGCGGTACGAAATACAATAGTCAGCGAATAGACGGATGTTACCATGTAATGGGGAAGGCAAATCTTTTATGAATATTAAAAATAAAACTGGGTCCAAAACACTGCCTTGGCGCACTCTCGATGCAACAGGTGCTAAATTGGAAGCATCGTTATGAATATACACGAATTGTGAGCGGTATAGATCGGCACAGTAACTCATGAGTGCACTCACTCACACTCGCACTCATTTCAAAGTGAGTGGCAGTGTGAGTGGCAGCGAATGGCAGTGTGAGTGCGAATGAGTGCCAGTGAATGTGAGTGGAAGTGAGTGCGAGTGAGTGCCAGTGAGTGTGAGTGCAGGTGAGTGCAGGTTAGTGCAGGTGAGTGCGAGTGAGTGTTATGAGTGTGAGTGGAGGTGAGTGCGAGTGAGTGCCAGTGAATGTGAGTGGAAGTGAGTGCAGGTGAGTGCGAGTGAGTGCCAGTGAGTGTGAGTGCAGGTGAGTGCAGGTGAGTGCAGGTGAGTGCGAGTGAGTGTTATGAGTGTGAGTGGAGGTGAGTGCGAGTGAGTGCCAGTGAATGTGAGTACCAGTGAGTGTGAGTGCAGGTGAGTGCGAGTGTCAGTGAGTGCCTGTGAGTGTGAGTGGAGATGAGTGCGAGTGAGTGTCTGTGAGTGTGAGTGGAGGTGAGTGCGAGTGCGAGTGAGCGCCAGTGAGTGTGAGTGGAAGTGAGCGCGAGTGAGTGCTGTGAGTGTGAGTGGAGGTGAGTGTGAACGTGAGTGAGTGCGGGGCCTGGAAAAAATTATGGTGAGTGAGTATTCTCCCACAATGCCGACCTATGCTCCACACACATAACCGCAGTTCACCTGCCATACAGAAACAAACTATCTTAGAAGACTAAGACTCAGTGAAAACTCCACAAACATAACCACAGTGCACCTGCTCTCCGAAGGTATACAGTATAGCGCCCGAGTGAGGTAAAGCCAGCGCTTGATCCTTCACCTTTGACAGAGCCGTGCCAGCTGGAGTCCGCTCACAGTTAAAGTATAGCTATAGCTCTGCTAATGTGAATGCTAGGCTAATTGGAAGGTGAAAGTTCATGTGTTTCTAGCTGAAATATTACCTTTGCCCTTACTGCCACCATTACCTCCTAAAATGTTCAAAATTCATCTTAAAACCAGTGACACAAAGATATATCTGTACGTACGGGGAAATTACGCGCCTTCAAACACGCAAGAAAACAAAGCGCTTGACCTCACGGGAATGAGTGATCGCAATAGTTGGTGCATCCTTACAAATTATATTTTAGTTTGGACGTATAGGAAAAGACCCTTCTGCAGGTTTTTTCGGTGCGGAGCGCTAATACACCCTGCATCTGCCAGTGGAAAAACTTTTTGTTCTGCGGAATTTCGATCACTTCACAGGTGAACGGCACGATGATTGCTTCTATTTGTACCGACACATTGTCGTACTGGCTCACTATTTTATCCCGCTGAACGTGTGCCCGAGCTCGTCCGAACGCGCTAATCCCCAGATCCGTATCTCGGATCCCACACACAGTGGGAATCGATGTACGCGAAGACTTCTGTGCTGTTCGCTTTGATTGACGATAATTGCATGGCGCTGATGTCTAACGCCGATGTCTTAAGTTCTTCAGCGTTTAGTGCAATACGTTGTCTCGATCCACTCGTTTCTTGACTGCGCCGGTTCTACCCATTTTCTACCTCCTCTCCCTACCTCCTCGCTCTCATTCCATCTACCTCCCCTCTGGACTGTTGCGTAATGCTCTTGCGGGGGGGGTAGTCTGATAATCACAACAGTCGAGAGGGTACTGTGGCGACGGGAAGGGAGCTCCAGAGGCCTTTATGGGGACGCGATGAAAAGGTGCAAACGAGTTTCTCACATTGTCTTTCCTCTCTGCCGCGTTCCTGCCATGTATGTACGCGCTCCGGACCACCCCATGACGCGACGTGCAAGACAGCGACAGCAGCAGTGTAAAAGTCGTAGGTAGAGGCAGATAAAGCCTTTAAGAAACATTGTGCTCTTTACATCCCCGTCATATTTTATTTTTAATATAATTTTGTTCCGGAAAACATGCATTGAAAGGCGTCGAACGAATTCCATTGTATTCGACGGTATGTCGATCACCGCGTATGCTATATATAGAATGCGTAACCGCTTCGTACCGGTTGCTGTTCCGGATCCGGGAAGAGCTCGCCCCAGTTCTTAGTGCTTTCCTGAAGGCAGAGAGAAAGCAGGCAGTTCTGAAGCGAGATGCATTTCATTAATGCGGTGTAGAAAGGGACAAATCAGAATATCAACACAGACATGCAAACTGTCAGCGCTATCATGCAACGTTATAGCGCTTTGAATGTTTTCGGCACGCATACCGTTTCTTTTTTGAAGTCAATGTCTTCCTTATTGCCCAGTTACCGCCGCTTTTCCGCATCGGTTATGTTTGTTTCTAACGTTTGTTTCTAGCCACTTTCATGGGCCAATCGCGAATATGGTGCAGTCTAAAAATGTGACGAAGTTGAGCATGATGGCGAACCATTTAATTTATTCCGAGAGCCGAGTTGATGACGGTGATTATTATTACTATTATTATTACTGTTATGATAATGACATACTGATGATTAGGACAACGACGGCGATGATAGAATACGATTAATAATATGACGACGATAATGATGATAATTGATGTCGAAAAGTTGGTCTCTGTCGGTCTAATGTTGTCGCTCCAGTGCGGCTCTCACAATTAACTATACGGTTCATACACGCCATTCACACCCCCAACTTGCACAGGAATGCATCGACTTCAACTATAGAGATTGAATCGTAACTAGGAAGAGTTATGTCAATATTAAAATCGTGAACCAGTCGCGTCTCGAGGTATACTGACCTTCGATTGCCTGTCCGCATAGTAAGCTTTTCATTTCTTTTTTTTTTTTTCGTTAGAAACGAAATCACCAGTCGACCACTGCTCGATCGTTAGTATGGCTGACTCGCCACGGCTTATTTCGTTCATGTTTCTACCCACTCCGGTAAAGCATGGCGCACAGCAAAACGCCTCCCGGCTAACTGCCTCTAATTTTCCCTGGAATTCCTATGAACGTTAGCAAATATAGATACGCGCGTCAAGTTATTACAGAATCCCATTTCAAACGGCTTTCGCAGGAGGCCGTGGCACGAAGCTGCACCGGCATGCGAATGTCGCTTGTGTCAAGCTTCTGCTTAAAGGCCAACGCAACGAAATTTTAAAGACCGCGTAAAAAGCCTAATTTATGATGGTATGTGTATAGAGGAGCGTCCGTGCAAATTGTGCTGAAATAATAAAGCCGGCATTACCGCTGGCCGGAAGTGACGCATATACAGCGCGCCACTTTTCGGAAGGTCCTCCGAGATAAGGTGGCGCGGTGAAAAATCTCGGAGGTGGCGCGCCGGAACTTGCGTCATAGCAACGACCACCAGGTGCACCCGTCGTCTGCTCAGGTGCTGCTGTTTAAATTATCAGTCCTGCGGCTTCGCCAAGGTTGCTTTCGTGGTATATATTTTTCATTTATAACAAATTTAGCTGAAGTGAAATTTCTTTGTAGATGACCTTTAATGTCACTTTTACTCGTGACTGCAAGACTGTGTGTGGGTTTCACTGACCGCCACTCTCACGTGGCTACATGGATGGATTGATCTTACGGCATCTTTGTTGAAGCGGGATGTCAGGTCTTAATACTGGTGTTTCGCGTTTACAAAACAGAATTTAAAAGAATGTATTGCCCCAAAAGAAGCAGTTACACTCGTTTTTCTTTAGTTTCTATGCCACCAATACTCCATTCATCATTTGCGTTTTCTTAAGTCTCCGGACAGGATAACTACGTCCTCGCTTAACCCTGGATAACTACTGCCTGCAACATACCAACACAACGAGCTCAGTAGTTCCCGCATACTTTCACGTGCTACGTTGGGAAGACAACTGGCGACCCTCGACCAGGCCCGGCGAGCCGTGATTGCCAGTGGAGCCCTGTCAGAGGGAACCACCCAGGAATAAACCGCGCATAGCTTACTGTATTAATAAAGTTTCCCCTCCTCACGTGCTACGTAAGAATAGTGATCATGGGCATCCCCCCCCCCCCCCCCTTAAATCGCGATGTTTCTTTGATACAGTGTTCGGGCTTCAAACAGTTGCTCACTAGCCTTTCAATTGTCATAAAATCGTTTTATTGCATTATTTGCTTTTCATTACTGGCTTATTCTTAATCCCGGCTTTTACAGTACGATGTTAGACTTGTTAGAAATGTACAGTGCGGCATATGATTAGGGGTCCTTCGTTTGCGGTTGCAACCCGATCATTACCGATTTATGCACCTCGATCAAGCTTTTTCTTTTTTTTTCTTTTGTGCGAGATCGGGTTAAATTCGATTTCTCGCCTAAGTATGGCATGTGGTAAAGTATAATAATAACTGCAGCTGTTGAAAAAAAATACTAATGAACGCTGTCCATGCACCTTGTGTGAGTAAGTTGTCAGGATATATCATTAGCAGTATTGTTTACATATAAATATATTATAGGCTTCTGTTTTGCTAAACACTTGTACGTACTTACGCGGAAACTGGCATATACACAGTCCAGTGGCATTAATGTGACCACCTGTCAAAAGCCAGAATAACCACCTTTCGCAGAGCGGACGGCTGCAAGATCGCGACGTGCAGGAACAGAGTCAATTAGGTTCCTGAAGGTGTTCACTGGGATGTTGAGCCATGCCGACTCCAGTGCTGTGGCCAGCTGCGCTAGATTACGTGGTTGAGGATCCATGGCGCTAAAAAGCCGATGGAAGGGTCCAGCCTGGACCCTTCCGGCAATGGTTGCAGGGTGTTTGCTTTCAGAGGTTTCACGCCGTATACGCCATCGTCCATCTGTCCGATGGAGCATAAAACGTGATTCATCGGAAAAGCCACCTATCGCCACTCAGTAGACGTCCAGTTGCGGTACTGGCGTGCAAATTCCTGCCTTCGTCGCCGATGAACAGCAGTCAGCATAGATGCATGAACCAGGCGTCTGCTGCGGAGGCCCAGACGCAGCAACGTTCGCTGCGTTGGGCCTCCGTTGGGAGACACTGTTGGTAGCACGTCTATTCGCCCGAACGCATCTCCGCAGCCGTCGTTGACCTCTGTCGTCTATGGCCCGTGGTGCACCACATTTGCCATGTCGCTGATTTTGGACAGTCCCATTTTGCCATGCACGGTATACTTTTCCACGGCGGCACGCGAACAGTTCACAAACTTAGCCGTTTCGGAAATGCTTCCACCCTTGGCCCGTAAGCCAATGATCATGCCCTTTTGGAGGTCAGATAAATCGCTCCGTTTCTCCATTACGCCAACGATTGCAATGTTTTCCGAAGCCCTCACACACCTTTTATATACGCTCAACTGCACTGTGCTGCCACCTGCCTTCTGTGATTGGTTATTTAATGTCGACGTCGAAAGTACGTGGTGGTCATATTAATGCGACTGGACTCTGTATAATATATATCAAGCTCGTGTTGTCATTGGGTGAACGAAACCTTTGTTGCTTTTCAGTAGCCGCGTTTACATGAATACGAAAAATGCACATCGCATCACATTTTCTGCACGTCCCGTGCATGCTAATGGCGGTCATGCGTTAGGGAGCGAAAGCCACCGTGGTGATTGCACCACATTGTTAGCTATCTGTGACGTTAAGAGGTTGTTTACCCAACTAAGTTACGTGCGAAGAAGGGTTACACAGCGGGCTAATTGATATTCCGTTAGTTTGGATGGAAGAGCATATGACCCGATGCTGTAAAACAGGTCACAACAGACAAGGACCAAAGGCGAGGCAAGTCTAGGATGAACACCGAGATGCTCAAAATGCATATGATTAACGTACGTCAACAAGGGCTTTTAAGACAACCAAAAGCAGCCTATACGCCTTGCGAAGTGTGCCTGTATGCATTACGACGCATTTTCCCTTTGTTAGAGGGCCCCTTCACCAGGCCACACAGCAAATTTTGGTTATGCACTGGAAGTTTTTACGTGCCCTCTAAGGAATGTTCTACTTCAAGAATTTTTCAAATGAGCTCATTAATAGCAGAGATAGAAATGTTTGAAGTGCCACGAACCCATGATTTCAGGAGGCGAGCGTCACCGCCAACAAACACACTCCCTCCATTTGCCCCGTCTAAATTCCTTCCCTGCATTCTCCCATACCGGAGCCGGAGGATCGCGTGACGAATACGTCACGGGCCCCGCCTTTTTTTCGTCACCGGAAGTGCGAGACCGCACTTCCGGTGAAGCAGCTGCCACCACCACACACCACCACACACACCACCACACACACCACCACCACACCACCACACACACCACCACCACCACCACCACCACCACCACCACACACACACACACACACACACACACCACCACCACCACCACCACCACCACCACCACCACCACCACACACACACACACACCACCACCACCACCACCACCACCACCACCACCACCACCACCACCACCACCACCACACACACACACCACCACCACCACCACCACCACCACCACCACCACCACCACCACCACCACCACCACTGTTGTCGACGCCGTCGGCGTTTTGCCCGCGTTCGCACCGAACGCGCGCGGCGTTGGTGACTTGCCGGTGCTTCTGGGGCGCCTACCGTCGCGCCTCTAACCTAAGCTGCTTCGCATTATCGCGCGCGGAGCCGCAGGTGTTGCCATTCGTTGCGAAATCCGGAGGAGAGGAGCGTGGGAGAGGAGAGGAGGAATGCCGAGAGGAGAGGAGATGAGGAGAATGAGAGGACGAAGTGAATGATGAGTGGGCGAAGCACCGGAGGATCATTCGGGAAAACGCCGGAAGCGTTCTCCGGAAGCCGGAAGCTGGCTTCCGGAACCTGAAGCGGAACCGGAAGTGGAAACAGAACCGGAAGAGGAAGCCGGCTTCCGGAAGTGGACGCCGCACTGCGGAGGGAGGGAGGGACATAGCTCCGACCATAAGCTGCTTCGCATCTAAAAGCTCCCCATAGCGCCCACGCATTAAAATCGGTAACCGCAAGGTCGCCGCCATGTTGGTACTCCGTGCGGGCGCGCAGGCGCAGATCCCATACGCGACAGTGGGCCTCTTCGATTATCCGTTCCCGACAGTCGCGGACTGCCCGAGGCAGTGCTTTCAGCCAATGAGCGTTCCGTGTGCAGCTACTCGGTTAGTCCGGGACTGTCAGAGACGGATAATCGAAGAAGACTTCACATAACTTGCGCGCAGCTTTATTTGCTATTACATGTACCCGTGATTGATTTCGCTTGCTTCTGGCTGCAAGACTGCAAAACCTCGTTGCAGACGATCATTGCAGACGATGCTCCAGACGACGCGCCGTCTGTTCCTTCACGCATCCGCGCACGACTTGCCTGCTCTCGTAATTTCTCGCTGCTTGAAGTTTCAGCCACCGGATATCATCCTGATATTCGAATTTAGTGTGCTTTTATTGAGACCCCGCCTCTAATAGATGAGCTGAGTAGTCCGTGCTAATGTTACGATGTATTTAATGTACGTGACTCACCACTGCTATCATTGTAGAGGTTGCAGCGGCTTCGGAAGGCTTCATCATCGACACGGGACTCTTCATGACCGACTTGGCCTCCTTTTCCGTGAGTTCCCTTTTTTTCGTTCCTGACTTTCCATCCTTGGATTGCTGGCTTTTCTAAACACATTTCAGAAAAAAAGAGGCGATAAAGAACAGACGAGACACATACGGACATTTACGTACGTATGTTGCACGCACAACATACACACTTAAAGAAACGCAAACTTAATACAAAACAACATGCCTGCTCATGTGTTTTCAGCGCTCAAACAATACTAACTCAATAAATATATGCAATCCTATGTTTTTTTTTGGAAACTCCTGACCGTTGCGACGTGGGTGCTCACGATATATACAGGATTGGGGAGGTGTTCGGTAAGAATCCACCTAGTGGACATGCCCATTTCGTCTGCTGTTGAAGTTCTGATTGACTGGGCTCGGGTGCGCTTTAACAGAAGGCAGTCGCCACAGCCAATCAGCACTTCAGCAGCAGACGAAATGGAGATGTCCACTAGGTGGACTCTTGCAGATTACCTCCCCTGGTGGTCGAATCGCTGCCATATGTAGTTTAGAAAGGGGCTAGATGAGGAGATGACCCTCACAGGACGGAGTATAATGAGTGGTCACGTGTCAACGCCCTGTCTGGCCTCCGTGCCACTGGACGGAGCCTGGACTGCAAGTGGACGGCGAACCCTGCCGCCACGGTAACCCAGTGGCTATGGCATTGCGCTGCTGACCTATAGTGGTCGCGGATTCGACCGCCGCCTCGGCGGCCGCATTTTGATGGTGGCGAAAGGCAGAAGCGCTCGTGTACTTATATTTGAGTGTACGTTAAAGAATTCAAGGAAGCCAAATTATTCTGATGTCCCCCACTACGACGTGCTGCATCAGATTGTGGTTTTGGTATATATAAAAGCCCGTATTTTTCATTTTTTTATGACAGATCGTTGCGTCACCGGTGAGTACCTTCCCTGGCCAGGTCTTGTAAGCAATCTGCTGCTGTGTCCACAACACAGGATACGCATCCGCTCTGTATACGAAGGCAACGTGACTCAATGGTTGCCCACTTCACCACAAGCTCTCTTCATCTCTTCTCCCGTTTTGTAGTCTCGCAGCGTTTCTCTTTCCTTTTTCTGTGTGTCTTGCTGGTCACCTTTGTTGTATTCTTTATATGTCTCTACTTTCAGTATTTTTCTTCCACCATGCGGAAACATCAAACTGCCCATTGGTCTTCTTAGGTACGCTCTAAAAAAAGAAAAGAAAAAAGAAGCACCTGAAGACTCTTTGGGGTGCATCTTGCTCCCATACAATAATCTGTCTTGCTTGTATTTTCTTTCTGAAGACTCTGCGTTCGCTACTCTCCTGTAAATAATGCTATGTTACGTTGGTAACGCACATGTCTTTCGTGACCTGGAAGTACTGGGCGCGAAGCGTTCAAGAAAGGAAAGGCGCGTATGCTAAATTATTATAGCTTTGAAGACGAAGAAGAGTTGTATTCATTCACTCACGAAAATGAAAGCACAGTAACAAGATACAGAAGGAGGTCCCAAAGCTCAAGGCTGTAAGGGGACCTCCTGTTCTAATTAAAAAGAACAAAACAAATTAGGTTAGAGCAAATTCAGCAAAGATGTAGAGTTGTCTACAAATAATTACAACAGCGAAAGAATTGAAACGTTATATAATAGTATACAGCATTATGTTCTGAACAAATAAAAAATAACAAAACAATTCAGGTTAATGCAAATGCAGAAAAGAGGTACGATTGCTAACATATATATTAACGCACGAAAACAAGTAAACTGAAAACATGGCATAACGCTGTACAGAATTACATCTTGTACAAAATAAAAACAAAATAAATCAGTTTAAGTGAAATGTAGCCAAGAGGCAGAGTTTTAACAAGTACTGATAAAAGGAAACGAGCAGACTGATATATAGTGAAATGTTAAACAGATATAATGTTTTACACCTAAATGAAGCAAACAGAACATGTTAAATTACATCACAGCAGTCACAAGTTAAGTAAATATGATAATAAAAGCTTTTTAAAGCTGCCTATACTAGGAGGCAGCTTTATGTCAGGTGGAATACAGTTCCAGAAAGACATCGCTGTGAATTTACCATAATTAGTTCTGATTTTAGGTAATAAGAAGTTGTTAGTTAATGCAAATCGAGTTGTATTATGATTAGCACTGGGCTTGATTAGGCTTCGGGACAAGAAAGCTGTAGGGTGGCAAGATGGCGTCAATCGTACAGCGAGTATCAATATATATATATATATGCTTACGTTCGTCCGGACGAACGTGAGTACCCGAAGGGCGGCGTAACGCTGTCTTCCAGATTTGCACGTGGCACGGATCTCTTTGTGGTTGTTCATTAGCGGACAAACTTAATCACACTGGCCCAACGGGCTCTATTACTCCAATATTGTGTAATTATTGATAGGAGCGTAGCGATCGCAGAGTCTCCAGAAAGAAAACGCAAGCAAGGCAGATCATTATTGTTTGTGGGGCATAGAGTATAGAGTTTTTTGAGAACGTAGAGTGTAGCAGAAACGGGAGTCGTTTTACATGTTCCCTGACACGCTCGCAGGCTGCCATTGACAAGAGTTGTCAATGCATACGCGAGTAAAGCGTGATTTGCACTTTCCAGATACGCTGGCGCAGCCTCGCGGATTTTCTCCGAAGCCGTGTAGCGGTGATTCGTTCCCGGTCCGTGCTATGTTTGCGGCGTTTCAGCGCTGTTAGGAGTTCGAACAAACGAGCGACAGATACAAAATAACCGCGTGTTCAGTGTGCCACAATGCCAAAATCGTGGAATATCGGTGGCAATAAGCTAGCGCCATTTTCCGAAGGATAAGAAACGAAAGAAGTTGTGGTCGATAAAGCTGCGTATTGGAGGATTGGATTGTACTGATATTTTCGTCCGCCACAAACTTCAACGTTTATCGCATGCGGCAGGCTTTTCACGGCGCTTGTTATTTACAAGCGAAGAGGCTCAGCGCAGACCATACGGTGCTCGTATATATAGTCCCCTTAATTCCGCGAGATATAACGTGGCCGGCTTTAACGCAGTCTTAGGTTCCACGAGACAACTTTGCGTTTCTTTATAAATGCCAAAGATTGTGCTGAGTGACGTCGACGACTCGTAAGCCGCCTGCTTTTTGGAGCCAAAACCAACCAAGCTAATAACGCTGGTGGCACGGGGTCATACACTTCTTTATACAGCGCAACGGAAACCTCAGGCCTATTTGAGGTAAAATATGTGCGCATATCCGTGATCCGCAGCGTTCATTTATTAAGAATACAAATTAGACTGATTTTTACGTTAGTAAATGAAAAATCAACGTGTTAGAAGTGGTGTCGAACGCGTTAGAAATACTGTCGAAGAGACGCTACGCGTTAAAAACTAGCCGCGTGAAGCCGCGGCTCTGTAGCGGGCTTTAAGCCAGCAGTAATAAAAGGTCCCAACAGATGGCGCGAGAACAGGGCGAACTCGCGGGAAATTTGAATTAAATTCACCAAAACCTGCATTGCATCCATCATGGGAGGAGTGAGAGGGGAGGGAAAGAGCGTGAGGGGTGGGAGGGAGGAGAAGAGAGGGTGTTACGTATCAGGGGAGGCAGAAGACTATCGTCTTTCGACGTCATTTGCAGAGAAGCAAGCAGATATGCGGCCAACTTTTTGTTTAAAGTTCTTTTTTCTTCTTTTTTTGAGTGTGCTATCGCGCAAAAGTTGTCAACACTTCCTTTGCTCTCGGAGTAATAAAGCGTTGCACGCCTTACTAATTACGGTGCGGCAGCAGAGTTGCGTCGCGCCATTTCTATGGTCGACCATCACATTGTAGTCTACCAAGCCCAACACTTGTCGACATGGCATCTGATCTGGCGTTAATTCACTGGGCCGTTAGGATGACCACCACAGTCCGCTCGCCGACACCCCACAACCGGGATTCGACAAGCGTGCCGACGTGCCTACGTACGCCCGGGCGTGTCGGCTGGAGCTCACGCGCGCTGGCTACTGGAAAAAAGTCACAGGCCTGTGCGGCATACGCAGCACAGTCACAGCGTAAGCTGGTGGAGCAGCTCAAGAGGAGCTCCAATTTCGGCACCACACACACCAGGGTCTTCGCGACAAAGTCTTTTCGCTCGTTTTGACGAGAACGATCTGAACTGTTCGCCCGGCGTCGACAGTGAGCTGCGGCGTGGAATGCTCTCTGCACAGCAGTCTGCTGAGCCCGATGATGCCTGGTTGTAGCCGCGCACGTAGCTCTACGATTAGCTTCTTCAGCAGCGGTTCGTATACCTTGCGAGGAGACGCCATAACGTATACCGAAGAGGTATCCAGAATACGTGGCGCACATCTCACATCGGAATCGCGTTGATTGCGCGCCTCGTCTGAATCGCATCTCGTCGACCGCCTGCGCACGCTGCGCTTGCAGGCACCTTAACTAGATGGCGCCACCATACTGGCGGAGGCTGGGGATCGCGTTTTTTTTATTGCACACCTTGTCTGAATCACATCTCGTCTGCGCCAGCGCACGCTGCGTTTGCAGGCGCCTTACCTAGATGGCGCCACCATACTGGCGGAGGTTCCGGTCGTCTGCGCCTGCGCGCCTCCCTAGGGGGCGTTTATAGGTCATTTTCCCGCTGTCCGATAGCAAGCGCTTGCGTGACCAGTGGTAGAGTATCTGGCTCCCACGCAGCGGGCGCGGGCTCGATCCCGGCGGGAACCGAGTACTTTTGTTGCATTTCCGGCGATAGCGGTTACGGTCCCCAACGTCGGTGGCGGACACCATCGCGAACCGAAACGGCTATTGGAATGAGCCCATAACAACTTACGCTGTAAAAAGCTGCGGTCGTTCGAAGACGTCAGCGCGTCAAACAAAACCTCCCACGGTAGCGACGCAATGGCACCCTTCGCAATGGTTCACTTCGCATCCGAATTCAGACAGGCTTAATGTGAGACAGAGCTCACAGACCCGAGCTGGTGTGCTATTTATTGTTCGTCACAATTTTGCAGAACCAACAGCCATTCGCAGGGTGATTTGTACTTTTCGCTTTCCTCAGTCATAACGTGCGTCTGTAAACGTGTCATGACCGCATTAAAAAAAGTCTACAGACGTTTCTTGCAGAAGTGACACAGCCATTAGACAGTCTGTGCAGTTGGTATGTCTTACTCATTTTCTATATAGCTATAGTACCTACAGACTGACTGCAGACCTCGATTGACCAAAGTTTACACATTGACCACTCTTCCTGTATAGTGGCATATAGAATTTTGTAGAACAACCTCTTTAAACGTGGTAAAGCCGTCTTGATAAAAGATTGCATAGTAAATTTTCACGAGGACACTGGGCGCTTCCCCGCACTTACTCGTTTCGATGAAGCCGTACTGGACGCGGATGATGACTTGCCAGACTGTGAGCGCTTCCGCTTGTCTACAGCCTGTGCAGCCCTGGCGGCCATGGCGGACGACACGGCGAAGTAGAACGCAGGTGCAGAAACGAGGAGGCTAGCTCCTGGAGTCGACGTGCGCGATCTCGGTGACGCTCGATGACGGCTCGGCTGGTAGGCTCGCGATCCCTTGTACCGTGAGCTCGCGCTCTGCGTCTTCTTCCTCGCCTTCTTCTTCTTCGTCGTATAGTGGGCACCCGCAATAAGCGCTTTACTTGCGATAGAAATTTCTGCTCTTATTGTTTCCGCTAGTTAGTGAACGCTCTTGCCCGAAGCTCCTTGCGCGTCATATTCATGCCTCCAAGTGTGCAAATCACGCAAAATGCTTTCTTGTTTGCTTAGTTTTTAGTGAAGTATTGGAATAGCTTTTCCACTCTTGTCGGAGGGCAGAGTGTTTCATTAGTGCGTGTCGTGTCGAATGAAGCCGCTTGTGCCACATATCTAACTAATCAGATAAAAAAGTAATAGAAGGCAGGGAAGACGAAAGAGTGTGCGGCAAAACCTCGCTTGTAACATTTGTCATTCGCCAAGCGCATGCTAGAGGGCGACACAAAAAATGTCGCAGTGTCGCCCGAAAGGCGAAGCATCGATTGCGATAGCAAATTAGTGGACAGCTATATACAAAGTAAGGGTAGTAGTTTTATCGGATAGTAGTTTTATAGCAGTTTAAAGGGACACTAAAGGTAAAAATGATTTCTTCTGTATTAATAGATTACCCTTCCACAATACCAAAAACACCACTCTTACCGCGCTTGGTAAGCCAGAAAAAAAAAAAAAACGAAAAACACAGAAGGCGAGCGGCGACGCCACCTTGAAGTTGTCGCACGAGCTCACCGTGATGTCATGGATTTTGACAGCGTCTCCTAGGTTTCTGTTTATTCTTTAGCGGTAAAAATTGATTACATTGTGTTCTAAAGGAGCCCAAGGCTGAATATGGCAAGTTTCGCGAAACTTTTACTGAGCCAATGTTGCCCAAATACGAAAAATAACTTTAGAAGTCGTGATGTCACACTGAAGTGCTGACCTTTCAAACCAAATTTGATTTTGGATGTTCACGTAGATCACACTATTCCCAATTTAGGCGCCTACGGCGCGCCAAATGCGGTTGTCCTCAGTGAAGTTGTCCAAGTGAAGCTATCTAGTACACTCTAATAAAGCTTTACAGCCTGTGAACCTGTCACGGCACTGGCGGTATCTACGCTATATGTAGCCGACCGCAGTTACGTATAAGCTTTGTGCACGGCACGGCATGAGTGCACGCTCGCGCTCATGTGCTCCTGTCTGGCTGTGCTACATGGTGCTTCCCGGCTTCGTCCTGCACCAGCTTGACCGACGGATAGTAGCCACATCCAACTTGCGCATTTTGAAGCGCTGTCAATAGCTCATTACGAAGCGAAGTCTTTCAAGCCGCCTAACCAGGAGCGGCCAGGAGTGAGCGCGCACTGGCAAGCGTGCGTGTGGTCCGACGATTTACGCGTGCGTTGCACTGTGTACCAATTGAGCACGGCGACGGCCGTCAATTCGTCCACTAACTTCGGTATTGATATTTACTGAATCTAGCCCTAGGAGTGCTATCCAGCACCACTCAGAACCCATGGTGATATATATATATATATATATATATATATATATATATATGGTGGGATGATGAGGTTAGGAAATTCGCAGGCGCAAGTTGGAATACGCTAGCGCAAGACAGGGGTAATTGGAAATCGCAGGGAGGCCTTCGTCCTGCAGTGGACATAAATATAGGCTGATGATGATATATATATATATATATATATATATATATATATATATATATATATAGAGAGAGAGAGAGAGAGAGAGAGAGAGAAGGGTGAAGAAGGAGGAGGAGTGGTAGTTGCCGGCAAAGAACCCCCCCCCCCCTCACCCTCCGAAATAAATTTCTGGCTACGCCACTGGTAGCGTAGATAGCGCGGGTGCCGCGTGGTGTCGTGACGACTGTGCTCGCCTAAAGTCCCTATATATAAAAAGTAGCGCCATTCTTGGATCTTGCCGCCACCGCGCTCACCTCGGCGTTTCCTCCTCGCCGCCTCCTGTCGCCCCAGCCTCCTCCGCTCCTCCAATGGCCAATCCGTGTCACGTGGAAGCACGCGCGTTGCGCTTTTGTATATTTTTTTTCTTTCCAGCGCGCTCCGACCGCCATTCTCGGGCCTGTGCGACGAAAGTGCTGTACGCACAAACGGATCACACGTGTCAGGGACAAGAACTTCGTTGTGATGGCATGCTGCTGCGCCTTAAGTTGCTGCAACCGATAAGGCGAGGGCAAAAAGCTTTTTAACACGAAAGTGTTTTATGCCGGGGTCCACCAAGACTTCACTGACGTATTTCCGTCACGGAAATACGTCAGCTTACAATGTACACGAACATAATACAAAGAAAGAAACCAGAAGAAAAAGTTCCACAAACATGCAAAATTTGGAAATCGAACCCACGACCTCTCGGTCCGCGACCATACATCGCCGAGCGTTTAACCCATTGCGCCACAAACGCATTTGCAGAGAGCTACACAGACGCGCCTTATATATCTAACACTCCTCCGTGTACCCGCGCTCTTGCTCGGGGCGGTGCCGCCGCCTACGAGCAGAAAAGAGAAGTACTGCATTATGACACTAACGCGCACCGACAGTGAATGCTTCGGTGGTCTCAGCACTACGACGCCTCGATGCCAGCATTCGAAGGGACGCTGGCATCCAGAAGCACTACCAACGCCACCTAGGTGGCGTTCACCGTACTCAGCACAGCGGAGCGTGGCCTCCGCAATTAGCTCTGAAAATGTTTCTGAAGTTGATCGCGGAGGCTGCAATTACGACGCGCTGTACGCGCTGATTTGACTCAGTGACGATTCAGTTACGTGCTTTGTCTTGCGCGTTGTATTAGTGTGTCAGTTACGTGCTTCGTCTTTCGCGTTGTGCTAGCGTGTGCAGCGTAGTGCAGCTTCCATATGCACGACGGTTGCTCATGGTCATCGACGTTGGTAGTCGTGATGGAGGAGACGTGCCACCAGGCGTCAGCGTGGGTGCATCAACGCCTAAGGGCGCTTTAGTCACAAAACACCAATAGACATTATATATCAATGTGCAATAAACATTACACTACTTCTGTGAAGACACGTTTCACTTTCGTGTTCTATACCGATTCCTATATAAGAGGGATCAACCACATTTTTTTTTTTACCATCCGGCGAGCGCAAACGCCTGCTGCACACATGGTATTTGCGCCGTCTCGCATCGTCGCGTTGCTACTTCCAAAATGGCATTATTAAGGTCAGTTACTGACTGACGAAGCAAAATCGCGCCCCAAAAAATTCTCCGCAGGGCGCGATCGAAGTTTTCCGCGGATTTCCTCTGGTAGTGCGTTAGCTGTCGTCTGCCACCGCAGGCCCGACGTAGGCGGCGCCACTGTCGATATCGCGCCTCGATCGCGCTGGCCGCGTCGAGCGCGACAGTGGAACGGAGGAGGAGGGAAGTGGTTGGCGCTACTTTTTATTTACGCTCGCCGTAACACACCTAAAACTTCGTAAAGTAGCGACACTCTCCTCCTCCGCGTGCGCTCCTCCTCGTTTCTTCTCTCTATCTTGCTTCCTCCTCGACTGTGGCGCCGCCAACAACGCTTGAGCGTAGCAGACGACCTTTTGCAGAGTGAATGCACGCTTAGCAATGCGGTGCGCTGGCGTTCTAGCTCCGAGTAACTTCGTGTATAGCATAGGATTTCTATACTAATGGTTATATATTTACAAATTCAGTGACGCCAGCTTCTTTTTCCTGTTTTGATAACTATTTTTATAAGTATCTAAACGAGCGCTAACGCCGTACCGTATCTAAGCGAGCGCTAACGCCGTACCATGACGACTCCGAATGTATCGCGTACGCTACATTTGTCAAGCGCGTGTCGCAAGATCTTATTGCGAATGGTTGTAAATAACACATTTACGATCGAATGCCAACATCCTGGCCTCCAGCACGCCCTCAGTAACCTAAATAACCCGCGCCGTCTTTGCCACTTGAATTCGCAGCGCGTATAAGCTATGGCGCTCAAAGGCTGGCAGAGGGCACGGACGCACCAGCCTTGTGTTCTACAGCAAGTGCGTCTCAGAAACATTGTGGCCGTACGAACCAATATTTGAACGAACAAGCAAGCGAACGGCTAACAAGCAAGCAAACGACAAACTTAGCAGACCCCGATACTCGGGGTCGGCTAAGTTTGGCTAAGAACCAGCCAAGCCAAACCAATTTAAGCGAAGGAAAGCAAAGACAAAGCTAAGAAGCAGCCAAGACAAACCAAGCTAAGCAATCTTAGAGCTAAGAACCAGCCAAGCCAAACCAAGTTAAGCAAAGGAAAGCAAAGTTAAAGATAGGGACACGGTGTAATAAGAACAGGTGCTCCGACGACGCGGGGGCCGCTGGTGAGAAACGCGTCTCACTAATGGTGGGGTTTCAACGTTTGCACCGCTGCACAACAGCACATGTTAGGAGGCTGAAAAAGCGGGAAATTCGAACGTGTAATTGTAACTGTACGCAAAGCGCGTCGGAAAAATAAAACTAATTTTTGTCTACTGTTTATGCCTTCCACTATAATCATTAAAATTCCTCAGGCGCCGAAACAGACGATAATTACTCCGACAGTGCACGACAGCAGACGGCGTGTGTCGACCCATGGAAGCGGTCGCCGACAAGCGGCGCGGGATAACGACAAGCTCTTAGTTAAGCAATGTTTATCCCAAAATTGAGGAATGCATCATCGTCGTTCTTGGTAAGCGCTTGCAAATTCAGACAAACAGTCTGAATCTCAAGGCAGGGAAGGGAAGTCTGCATCTCGACCTGCGACGTTGCCTGGTGGAGACGGATTATAGGCAACAAGTGATTCGCAGCAAACTCCAACAGCGGGTCTTGCATGTGCAAAGACCGAGTTTCTATGCTCAGTGAAAAGAGCCGACTGCATGGTTCGTAAAATGCTCTCGAACGTGGAGACCAAGTCCTGCGACCAGAAGAGTACGGGTGCGAGAAGCACTTTGACCCGGCGTGTACGTCACAAGTTCATGGAGCAGTGCATAATAAATTTGTTCTCGTCAGCACGTCCACAAGAACAAATTTGATAAATCTGGCTACGCTTTTGCAAAACTAGGCTACGAGATAGGCCACATGGGTACATACGTACGTGCCTTCTGCACATATCGATTGACATCTTTTTTTTTTTACAAGTTGCATTTATCTCTAGTCTCTTTTCCGTCGTGAATGTTAAATAACTATCAATGCGGCACTGAGAGAAATAATATACGCTTTTGTTTCGAAAATGCAGCACTGTACCTCATAAATTCAAAATACCATTTTAAGATTTAGTAACGTAGAGACCGTGGCTTAAGGTTTGTCGCTAAAAACAGTAAGTAGCAGGCACTGTAAAGAACACACGCTGCAAAGCGCGCTCCCAGCACGGTGGCCAGGGAATGTCTGGCCCCCCGGCGCCCCAGTCTCCCAGAAAGCAATCTCCTAAAAGTCCCTACACAATCTCCTAGTTGCGTACGCCCCCTAGCGGCCCCCTTACACCACGTACGCCCCCTTACACTGCGTACGCCCCCTTACACCGCGTACGCCCCCTTACACCGCGTACGCCCCCTTGGGCCACCAGCTTCGCTGTTTGCCCAGTCTTCGCACCACTTAGTATGAAGCTGCCCCTAATTTTTTACGTCTCTGACTATTGAGAAAGAGCTTCGCGCCATAGAGCCGTACACCAGAGAGGTCTTCAATAACACTAAATAGTTACCGCCGATCATGAATCAACTACGTCCGTAAGCCCAATGCTACCTACAATGTCGTGAAAACCAAATATTCCTTACGCTGTGCACACGCCGGTAAGAATTTTCACTCTTCCAGAAAAATACACGCGCGTGCCTTGCGATCGGCGCTCTGTGTCAGTCTTGTCGAGGTTACCGCGCCGTTTAGAGATTTTTAAACTCCATATAGCCTGGTGCCCTTACTTTTGTGGGCACAGCCGGAAGAAAGCCTCTACAAGCTATTTAAACCATAAACAACGTTTTAAAGCCACAGAAATTTCGACAATAACCGATCTTTTACAGCACAGCGAAAGCTTTCGATGTGCGTCTTTGAGCCCATAAACCCCTTTCGCCACCTGGCGACCGCTGTAGAAACTCGAGAGGTGGGGCAACGCGCTTGCGGCGCTCGTTTGGTCTCTCGTGTTCTACCACCGTGATCAAGGCCCAACAGTCAACATCTCGCAAACATGTCTTCGGCTTCCCGAGTGGCACACCCTCGAAGTGTGTTGCCACCATATGGTCGAAGCCTATTACGTTAGGTATCCTTTGAACGCGAGCCTGGGGTGCGGCATCCATCGCTTAGCCGATGTACACGCTCAATTCCGACGTACCCGCACGAGCGAACATGAAGATTAAGTTTGTTCGACCCGCGAAAATTGTGCGATTGTCGTAAGTGCGAAAGGAAATAGGCTATTCATGTTACTCGGTGCTAGAACAGCCGCACGCAGCTAGTACACTGTAGCATGGCAAACGGATGACACACCGTGAACACAACCGTAAACTGAGGAATATAGCCTCAGAGTTTGACCCGCCAAAGGCACCAAAATTGGCAGTAGTGGAGTCTATGTGAACATCTAAAACCAAAATTTGAACGGTGCGCCACGGTGACGCTCATTAGGCGGAGCGTTCTAGGCACCACCGAGATCCAACGTAGCCTTGGCAGTGTAAATCATTTGAGGAGGACCGGGAGCCCCGCCAAGGGGAAAATAGGCGATCTTCGATTGCCCAGAACTCCGCTTCTGCTGAAGGCATTGAAGCCCTCAAATTATTTCTAAAATAGCCAGTTTTAACGTTGAATGTATTTCTTGACTTCAATAAAAAGTGGTTCAGGACCCCTTAACATTATATTGCCAAATGTATCGGCGAATCTATGAATTGCGAAATCACATCATATACAATCGGCAGGTTCTGACGACCACTTCTCGGCAGTGGTCCCGTGTTATTTATAGATATTTTTTTTTCAAATGCGTAAAGTGTATAACGTGCAGCTAGGCACTCGAATTCATGGCTGCACTTGAGTAACGTGGAGAAGTCCAGCGGTCAACCTCGCAGTTCGCCGAGCCATAGGTATAACGCAGGCCGTTAAAGATAATACGCGAAGCGACTGAAGTCGCTAGTGCCGACCGCACATGCACATGTGCTTGCAAAAGTGGCCAGAGTTCCACAAAGCCTTTCGTTGCAGTGAAGCTGTAGCTATGCTAAGCCAGCGAAGCAGGAGGTCGCGCGTAGGACGATACATGCGATTTTTCAGTCCCTGCTCACCATCAAAAGCTGAGCCAGTATGACACCTACACTTACGGTCAGAAAAGAAAGAAAGAAAAAAACTGCATGCACAGCGACATCTGGAAATTTTGAGAGCAAAATTGCAGGGCGTACGCAACATGTGTGAATCGAGGCAATTGGTCATGCTACACTACAAAAACAAACAACAATAACGCTGCCAACCAAAGAAATAAATGAATAAAAAGAAACATGGTTTTACAGTTACTAGAAGAATGTGCACTTCTTATACGGGTTCATCCGCGATCCGGTGGTGCACTGGAACGCGTCGGCGAATGCCTGCATCTGTCGCAGTGGCACGTTGCAGGCCTCGCCACTGCTGTTTCTGGCGCACGTCATGAGGCAGTAGGTCAGGAAGAAGACCTGGTCGTCGCTGTAGTCTTCCAGGCCGCGCAGGCGGTGTTGGACGTATCTGCCTTCTTTGAACAGAGCCCCGCGGTGCGCGATGAAGGACGTTGTCAGTGCCGGTGCCAGTGGGAACAAGGCCGAGAAACGAACCTCCCGTGGGTCGCGGCTGCCAGCTGGCCGCGTCTTCGCATCATGGCTAGTTCCACTGCCACCAGACATGCTGTCGGATAAGAAATCGCAGCTGACTCGTTCCGCGTAGGTCGTCGAGTTCCACCAAGTCTCTTTTTTGCCCAGTTCGTTGACGAGGACGCCGCGCTTGTCGAACGAACGCACAAGGCACTCGGCGATGAGCGTGCCGAAGCTGCCGTACATCATGGCCTCGGTGCCGTCCAGGTAGAGTATGGGAGGCTCCATGGCGCCCAGTGACATGTAGGCGATGTTGTAGTAGTAGTTGTATCGGTTGGGCGCGCCGCCCCCGAGCCGCTTGGAGTAAACGCTGATGAAGCTGTCGTGTCCGATGAGGAGGCGGTAGGCTTGGGCGACCGCGATGTAGTTGCTTATGAACGACGCACCGATATTGGGGAAGTCCCGGTACAGCCGGGCCAGGTTGACGTCGGAGAAGAAGTTCTCCTCTGGCATCGCGTTCAGCGTCAGCTCTTCGATTTTAACGGTCGCCTTATTCTTGACGGGGGGTTCGATTCAGTAGGCGTCTTCCAGCTGTTGCTTGATCGCCGCCTGAATGCTCTGGTGGAAACGTTTGAGCTCGTTGCGTACACTGCTGCTGTAGCGCTTGTAAATGTGCTTTGCTGCGACGAGCAGGCCGAAGTTGCCAGTGGTGTAGCTGAGGCAGGTTCGCTTCCATATGTGGCGGCCCACTTCAGGGTCGGGTCCAAAGCGCAACTGGGGCTTTCCTGCGAAAAGCCACAGGGTTGTTCGAAGGAGCACGAACGAAAAGCCTTCCATGAGCGTCTGCTTCTTTTCCTTGTACTTCTGTAGCAGGGCGTGCATGTTCTGCAATATTGAGTCGTCTTCGAGAGCGACGGGGCTGTCCGGCGACCACGTGAACTGGGGACTGTGCAATTTGTTCACGTTGCTGAGCCACTCGTCCGTCCGTGCGGGCATCAGCAACCCGATATCCTTGAGCGTGAACTGCGTGTCGCTCGTGGCGTCCGGCGGTACTTTGATCGCAGCGTCGATGATTTCCTCCACGGTGATCTTCAGTTCCTGGATGCTTGATGCAAGTGGCGGCTCGACCCCAAGTATGCTGCAGTGATGTCTGACGGCTTCTGGAAATGTTCCGGGCGTCCACTCGGAATCCAGCCACTTGGTGTTCAATATGCCGCGCCTAATGTATAGTGTCTGCGGCCTCCGCTTATATGCGGGCAAGGCCCGCAGGTGGAAGAGCAAGTTGATGTTCCAGTTGATAGTAAGGTTCAGCAACGGGACCAGCGCGTCGATGGCCGTTTGATTCTTCTCCGGCCACAAGAAACCGATGTCCTCCTTGAAGTTGAAGAAGACTTGCACATCAGCCGGCGTCAAAACACGTTGCTGGATGCAGCTCTTGAAATAGTCTACCGCTTTTGGCACAATGGCCTTTTCGCTCGAGCCCTGCATTTCCTCAATGGCCTCTTCGGTCGATTCATCGAAGACTCGCGCGACCATGGATGGCTCGTTATGTTTCGGCTTCCAGGAGCCGCACGTGAACTTGTAGAAGTCGTCACAGGGGTCGACTTTAGTGTCCATGGCCTGCTTGAGCTCAATGACATGTTTAAGGCAATCAGACGTGCTGCAGAACGTTAACGAGGCATAAGATAGAGCCCATATCCCGATCGCCAGCAGGACTCCGCAAATGAGTAACAGTGCTATCGCAATGATGGCTATCTTCTTGGTTTTTGACTGTTGGCCACGGGTCGACGTGCCAGTCTAGAAAAGAATGAAAGAAATAGAGACGATCGTATTATCACGTGGTAGTGACGGTTAATAACACAGTAGCAAAACCGTTATTTGTCATTCGCAGTATTTCTAGGTACTAGCCACGCAGCAAAACATTTTTGATTTTATACTAACGCCTTAAACTGGACGTAAGATTAGTAGATTTTGAATGACGCCGTTGTTCATGGAAGGGGGGGGGGGGTGTTGATTAATTTTGACCACCTGTTGTTCTTTAACGCGAACCTAAAGCATGGTAAACGGGCGTTTAAGTATCCCGCCTCCATCGAGTGCAGCAGTAGCTCCGAAAAATGCGCTACGGGAACGTTACCACGAGACGCAGTATCAGGGGACAACAGCCAGTTTGGTATAAGAAAACAGTGGTGTTAAAGATAATTCCTTTTTTTTTAACGGGGCACTGATGCACGTTTTGAACAGGTAAGAAAACATGCGTGATCAATGGACAAGGTTGACGCGAACATGCGATTCAAGTGCCGTATATACTCGTGTAAGAGCCGCACTTTTTTCCCGCTATCCTGAGGTGCGGCCTTTACACGGGGGTAGACAATTTCGATTTTTTTTCTGGACACGTGTTTCTATGCTTTCTATGTGCCCTTCGTTTGTGTACAAAAAGGAGCGAGCGCTGTTGTTTTAATAACGCATATATTCGTTCATGCAAAGCACGCCACGCAGCCAGTGCCTGTCACTACTGTAGCTGTCACGGCTGCTCAGATTCGGTTCGGTAGCACGCTCATTGACATAGTCGTCCTCCGTGCCTTCTACCGCTGTGTATGCACGCAACGCGTTTAAAACCCAAGAGCGTGCACACAAGGTGCGACGCTTGTGTTGGGCTGCCAAGTTGGGGCTGAGGTCCTTAGTCGAGTATATACGTTATGAGATCGCATGCTGTCCCTTGCGGTCTCTCGGGGTCCTTTCTATTGGCGCCGCCAGTGACGTGACGACAGCCATTCGGCTATACAAGATCATGGCGCAACGCTCCCTACCCGCCCCGTCACCGCTCCTTCGCTGCCTTCGCCCAGCTTTCTCTTACGCCAAAAGAGGAATCCCCAACCACTACGGACAAGTTCCGTCGGATTGTCGGCTGGCCTCAAGCACTGTCTGCCGGCGTCGTCAAGAACAATGCGACGGGTCTGCTCATGCCACATCGCACAGCGCCAACGCTAGAAGTGGCTAGCGAAACATGAAAGCCGGTCGACGTCGCCTCACGCCGCATGACGCCGGCCGGCGACTACGCGGGAAATCCATCGGAAACTTGTTCCTTGTGGTCGAGCCTTGAGAAAAGAGCAGAAGGCAGAACATTGGCGTCGGCGTCGGTGCTGCTGAAATCGAACGTGTTGAGGGGTGACTTGGGAAAGTTTAAACATTAAGCAATGCTGTTGGTGATGTTAGTAACTTTACAGCAGTGTCTTCGAGCATATATTAATTGAAAGGCATCGCATTCATCTCAGTGTGATCTCGATTTTGATTTAAAAAAAAAAAGCGACGGGGGGGTTGCAGGACCTTTTTACGAAGAGTTTCAATTTACCATGATGCCCTCTTAATGTTAACAGCATACCAGCACTTCTTGCCGCTCAGATTGGACACCAATGCTCGGAAACTTGTCTTTCATCTATAGCTGCACGAGGAGTCATTTCAGCCGAATTTTGTATTTTCTGAGAGACAATTATGTTTTGAGTAAAAACTAATTGGGGAACTTATTTTTAAAGGGGATACATTTTCGACCTGGATTTACGCAAACGGAGTTCTCGAGAGTTGGCCGGATAAAACAGATTTTACGACTTGTTTCACTATGTAATCGCTGCCACAAAGCATGCCGGTAGCAGAAGTCCACAGCGGGCTAAAGGGCAACTATGGTAAGAAGCATGTTACGTCGCAGCCATGGCAAACCTGCTTACACTTCGAGACTGAACTTTAAGACATGGAGGTTACACTAAAAAGATTCTAATGAAGTCAGGCGTTTGAGAAAATATAGTCTGGTGGTATTAATCATTGTCAAAGGTAAAAATGGACGCCAGCCACCGATTCCACGCCGATGCCACGCTGAATCACAATGACTGCAATATTGTTTCCGTCTTTTGTCGCTTCTTGCATCATCTATTCCCCGATACTGTGTATAGCCACCAATGTACGCTCGTTAATTGTGGACATTGTTAAGCCTCTTCGCGTTTTTGTTTCAGGGTGGCGTTCATTTTTACCTCTGTCTGTAAAAATATTCTAATATAGGAGTGAGATCGAGCAGGTGCACCTCCCACCCCGGCTTTCACACTTATTTAGATTCACAGAAAAATCTACCCTGGCATTGTCCTTCGCATTGCCCTTGATCCCAAGGACAGCAAGAAAGAGCGAGCTGCTTTAGTTTCTATCATGGCGCCGACAGGCCCGCTGCGCATGCGCGCTCAACGTGATGAAATCGCTCTGCTGTCTGGTATGCGCTGGCTGTGCAATCGCCGTCGTTGTCAACATCAGCCTATTTTATGCTAACTGCAGGACGAATACTTCTCCCAGCGATCGCCGATTGCACGTGCCTTGCCTCAGATATATCCGTCTAGTGTACATGCCTGGAAATTTCTCAATCTCATCGCTCCACGTTAAGCTCTTGTCGTACGCCGCATATCAGTAAATTACCTTCCCAGCCACTCCCTAAGACCTCTGCACGGCCACGCCCTTCCGCACTGCGTCCCAAAGCCAAGTGACACTACAAACTGACACGACAATCGTTTCGAGACGCTGCACACAAATTCTAATTGGTAACTCGATTGCTGACAAACTTACAGGGCTGTAGCTTGTATGTATACATACATACAAGCTACATAGGGATGTAGCTTGTATGTATGTGACGTCGTATATACACGACTTCACACCTGGATACCGGTGACGTAAACGTGAGCGGGGCCATATTGTGGCGCCAGGTTTAACCAAAGGGGACACACAACTATTAGTGAGATGAGCAGCCACATTCTGCTTGCATAAAGCCGTGGCAGGGACGTAATCGTTAACATACAGTCCTTTCTTGTTTTTAAATTTTCTTTTTACGAGAACAGTGTGTCGCACGAAAACGTTTCTGACGCGCTGTGATTGGACAGAGCGTCAATAGATGGCGCCACCGGCGTTGCCGCTGCGGTCCACATCTCCAGTAACCCGGCATGTATTCTGCAGTAATACGTGACCGGATCTGCTGAACACCTCTCGATTTTATCGGTTATATATTGCGCATGGCGTCGCTTAATTGGCTGGTCCGCTTCGTACCGCATTTACTGACGGATCCGGGAAGAGATCGATCCAGTTCCTACTGCTTTCCTAAAGACAGAAAAAGAAAAAAAGTCATGAATAACATAAAAGTTATGTGAATTAAAGACAAGAATATCAACACGAGCATGCAAAATACTGAAGCTTTCATAGAAGGATTAAAATGCACGCGTCGTTTCGTATGTTTTCGTCACATCCTTAAGGCATAAAAAATGTATTCCTGAAGCAAGAGAAATACCGTAGTTATAGTACGAACTAGTAAACTAAAAATCAAAGTCTCAACTCAAGTAAGAAAAATAACAGTGCTCTCAAAGAATGTAAAGCGTCACCTTTACCGCATATATTTGACGTGTGCTAGCGAATAAAAAACAGTTGAAAGTTTGCGCACATGTGTGTCCGTTTTTTTCGTCCTTTGTAAAACAGTATAGCGCAGTCAACAGAAGGACGCCATACCAACGAGCCCCAGTAGAAGCCTCATTGTCGTTCCGTATGTTCTCGACATATGGACCGGCTTTTTTTTTTCTCTCTCTCTATGAATCCGATAGCAGCTAAACGACGGTTTATGGAAGTATGAAATACATGCACAAGTTGGACATTTCCACATTATTGCGGTTCAGTATCGTGTGCCCATACAATTAACGTTCTTTTTTTACAATGAAGAAACCAAACACCTATTTTAAGATGTATCGATTCATCTTACAAGCATCCGCTTTGATGCAGGGCTGGCTTAACAGGTGTCATTGAACTCGCTTTTTTTTTCTCTTTGCCTTTTCGTTTCTTTTCGGCACTTCGGAACTGCGTTCCTCGTTAAAGAAATTATCCATTATCATTATTGTCATCATCATCGGCCTGTCTTTATATCCACTGCAGCACGAAGGCTTTCTCCCAGCGATCTCCAATTACCGCTATTCTACGCTAGCAGATTCAATGTTATGCCTCCAAATTTCCCCATTTCATCGCACCACCAATTTTTCTGGCATCCTCACTTGCGCTTCTCTTCCCTTGACACACATTCTGTAACTCTATTGGTCCACCGGTTATCTGCCTTACGTATTACATGGCCGGCACAGCTCAATTTTCTTTCCTTTTAATGTCAACTAGAGAATCGGCTACCGCCGTTTTCACGCCATTCATCGCCCTGCGCGGTCCTGAACTTGTTCTCGAGATTCTTTGTTAACCTGTAAGTTTCTGCCCCATATGTTAGCACCGGTAGAATGCAATGATTGCACACTTTTCTCTTCCACGACAACGGTAAGCTCCCAGTCAGGATTTGGTAATGCCAGTCGGATGCACTCGAACCCATTTTTATTCTGTAAATTTCATTCTCATGATCAGTGTCCTAGATAACCCTAGAAAAACGTACTCTTGCACATATTCTGGTGGTTGACTGTAATGAATTCTTGTTCTATTGTCAGTCTATTGAATATTACATATATGTCTTCTGCATATTAATCTTCAACCCTGCTCTTATACTTTCTTGGCTAAGGTCCTCAATCATTTGTTGCAATTGATCCCCAGCGTTGCTGAACAGGAAAATTGCATCTGCAAAGCGTACGTAGCCAATTTAGTCACCGTTGATCCTCACTCCTAAATATAAAATAAATTTTATTGCCGTAAAGAGTAATGCCTACTACAGAGCAAGGAACGTGTTATGTATAGTTTCTGCGCTACTTTTACGCGCCACGTATGAATAGTCGTCACCGGCAGATATTTCTCCTGATTCCCCGGATTCTCAACTAACGTGCTCTGGCTTTAACAGTCATGAACCTCCCGAATTATCGTAAAATGCTTCTCTAATGATTTAATTCATGGCTTTGTAACTGGCTTCCTCCTCATCGCACCTTATCATATATGCTATTAATACTCGTGTTGCACGGACATTTGTGATCACGATCGAGTACTATCGTGATCAAATTTTCGATTACGATTGGCTCCTATGCGCAAGCTCGCGGATGTTAGCCAATCGTGGTCGAGAAATTAGATCTTGATCGGGCTCGATTGTTAACGAGAGTGCCCACTAATGCGAGATCAGTGGAATTCCTCGCGCGCGCTGCAGGGCGGAAATGTGCAGGGATAAAATAACGCGTGAACAAAGCGTCTGAGCTTCCCCGCTATGCGCGAGCACACAGCTTTGCCGCAAGGCCGTTCATGCTCAAAAGCAAGATGGATTGCGTCCGTCTCTAGTTGGGCGCATTGAGTCTACATTGCTACTAGGGTGCGGTCAAGTCATGGCCAGCATTAAAGCCAGCATACATTCACTGCGAAGAAGACAACTTCGAATCGGAGTAGTGGAAATCATGGAAATCATTTGGAACTGAACTCTTTGCTGACGAGTGTTGCCACAGGCAACATACAACAAAAAAGTTTTTTTTTTTCTTGCCAAGTTTCGGTATTGAGTACGAGCTTTCTGGCTAAATGCCTTCGGCCAACATTCCATAACAGGCAGCAAACGTCATCTGTTGGTTTTGAGCAGGAACGTAGGTCGAGGGAGCGGATCCAAGTTTGGCACGTGGCTGACTCATGTGAAAGCACAGTCAGAGAAGACATAACGATGCAAGAGCTCTGGCTGCAGTGGAGTCACCGGCGTTAAGCAAGTTAAATTTACACCTTTGGTTGACAAATGTCGAGAGCTGTCTTTACAATTTCCAAACGAAGCCGTAGGTGGCTTGGAGTGAAGCCCACTTGCAGTTTTTTGCTTGGTGTTTCCCTCCTATGGCTGAAAATGTTTCCGCAAAAGATTTCTTTTCTTTTCGGTTATTATGCTCATTCTTGATGTCTTTTGCACAATTACATAAAATAAAAAAATTGAATTATGGGGTTTTACGTGCCAAAACCACGATCTGATTATGAGGCACGTCGTAGTGGGGGACTCCGGAAATTTTGACCATCCGGGGTTCTTTAACGTGCACCTAAATCTAAGTACACGGGAGTTTTCGCATTTCACCCCCATCGAAATGTGGCCGCCGTGGCCGGGATTCGATTTACGGGTATTAAATGTCTCGTCATTAAAGGTTAATGATCATGATTTGTATTGGTGTTCCCTTTGAAACGACGCGGCAACAAACAGGGCAGCCTACTTTAGGTAATCCGGTAGTATCTACATGTATAACACTCTAGAATTTTGCCTGTGTCTCCTTGATATTTTATATTTTCATTATAACCTCTATCTCTATATTGTGATGTTACATATATGACTGTAATGATTCTGGTTCTATCTATCTCTTCCCTGCTTTTTTTTTTCGTTCCCGCCAGTACTCTAAATGTCCCTTGCTTCTCTCGACTGCCGAGCAGGTAATGCTTACATGCACTTTAAATCCACGCGCTTCTGGAGGGTGGAAAGTGGACATGATGATGGTAATGTTGATCCTTTATTGGCGTCCACTTTGAAACGAGGCGGTGACAAGTAGTCCCTAGCCTGATTGTGTTAATCTAGTATGCTACACATGTTTTTAATTGCATAACCTTTTTTCTCTTCCTGAAAACTTGTCTATTTACTTTGTACCGCTACCTATGCCTGTAACGAATCGTGTCGTATCAGTCTCTTCCCTGCATTTTTTCTCACCAATACTCTAAACGTATCTCGCTTATCTCGATTGCAGACCGGTTGATGCTTCCGTCCACTTTAAATCCAAGCGCTTCTGGAAGGTGTACGTTACCTACGGTGCTAATCTGGGTGAATCTCTTCGCATTACACTAGGATGTGCCGAGTGGTCTCCGGATATTTGCTGCAGCATACACATTCCTCACCTTGCGGTGAATATTGGCTCCGGTATGTTTTTGTCCTTAGGCAACCAGCTCGAGCCTCAAATAGCAAGGCTCTGGCCTTTGTGTTATCGTACAGATTTTACCCTTCTATGTTACATGTCTCGGCTACATAGCGCCCCCTCGTGATGATAATGTAAGTTAAGAAAAATAAAAAAAATAAAAACATGAATTAACATAAGACACTGCGTGCAGGCTGCTCAGGCGACATCATCTTTGGGCAGCAAAGTAGCCCGCATCATGCTTGACTTGACTCATCTTACTTTACTTTTTACAGGTTTGATCGTGATTAGAATGGGACTGTAGCCGGTGTCGGCCTTGCTGTCTATTTAGGTGCTTGTCTTCTTTCGCAGTTTCTCGCTGCTCGAAGTTTCATCCAACGACAAGTGTGTAGCACATCGTCGAGTTAGCTTAACCCGACAATATTTCCATTCCGTGTGCTGTAAAGGAGACCTCACCCTGACTATATGCTGCGAAGGGAGTGCAGGCTGCCACGGTATTTCATGTGCGTTACTCACCCCTGCTGTAATTGTAGCGGTTCCTGGGGCATCCTTCATGATCGTCGACTTGGTGTCCCTTTCCGTGAGTTCTGCTTTCTTCGGTACTGACCTTGCACTCAACGAATGCTGGCTTTTCTAATCGCACAACAAGAAACGAAAAGGTGACAAAGGACTTAGTATGCTGCCTTTGGTCCTCGCGTTTAAGCCGTCGAGTAGTGTATAGGAGCGCCCAATGACTGCAGCAAAGAAGCGTAAAAGAACGCCATGGGATTCACTATACGGTGACTACGCGCATACTTTCGCGGTGCTGCCTGTCAGGGATTGCAGCTGATGGTAGACCGACAAATGCAGGTTGGTTGTATGTACGACACATAATGAACTAAGAACCAGATACAAACAATTCTAAACAAGCTCTGCAGCAAAGCAAACTCTGCGTTACGAGCACTTAATACATGATAGCCTGGTCTTAATCGTACGCAATAAGAGAACCTTGCACTGACGCTTTCCACTGTTGACAGCAGCGCCAGAATACACAGATTAGCGAGCGGAAGCAGCAAAGCTGGATTCAGAGCCCGTTTTAACAAAACTCTCCTGCGCTAGAATTGTCCGTAAGAGCAAATTTCATCCAATCCTGGTGCTTGACATGTCAGCGCAGCGCATGACAATTGGCCACTCGTTGGCCAATTGAGCACTTCGAATAAAAAGCTTTGCGAATACGGGCCGTGATACGGGCACAGATTCGCGATCACGCTTCGGAACGCTTATCGCGAGGCAAGGGTCGCGCTCGAACGCGGCAGCCCGAACGTTAATTACTAAGGCTATAGGGTTAAGACTGGGCAACACAGGACGGGGCAAAGCTCCGTGTCTAACCATATAAAACTCAGACAAGCGCCTCTTGGCTTTTGAAGGTCGTTTCATTTTTGATTACGATAGCAGTTATACGGACCCTCGAGACGCGTTCGTGCCGCCGTCGCCGTGCTGTCATTGTATTGATGCACATGCGCGGCCCGCCCATGGAGAGTTAAGGCGCGGACATAGTCCGGCCCCAGACAACACAAAACATCCCGTGGATGTCCCGGAAAAATTAGAACGTCCTAGCTTTTTATGGGACGCACCGAGGACGTCCGCAGCTCCATGAACACGATGAATTTTACACACAACACCTACTGCGGGACTTCTCGTGAACCTAACTTGGTATATATCCGAGCGAAATCCTCAGCAGGGTATTTTTAGGACTCTGCTTCCAGGTGTGTTTATTTGACAGCTTCATGCTTGCCCGAAGAAAATTGATTAGAACAGTATTATTATTACGTTAGTATTATTGGTCGTAGTGTCCAAAATACATAAAATTTATGAGATTTCAGAGCACATGAAAGCACAAAAATATGAAAACAGATACCTACAATATGGCTTCTCGTATCCAAGCTGCGCTATGCATATATAAATCCACTTTGTAAATAATGTATATCCCTCTAATTACAGTGTCAAACAGTAATGCCTGACATCATCCTAACATGGTCCTCCTATTATGTACCTGGTATGTTCTCAGTATCTACTTGGGACGGACAAATGGACCTGATCAGGAGCATTTTAGGATTTGTGCAGGACATCCTTAGGATGTACGAATGTCCTGATGCTGACATCCCAGAGACTTATTGAGGATAGCGCAACTGCGCCGCAAAGTTAGAAGTGTTAAGCTCCCGCGACGTATTCAGCGCGTTTGGCAGCGAGAGCCAAGCAGACGCACCGTCACGCTCCGCTTTGCCGAAGCCAGGGCAACGTTCTGGCACGGTCATCTGGTTCTGGCTTCCGTTACTGGCCAGGAACGTTGTGGCGCAAACACATTACCGTTCTTGCTACACAGTTGTGTGCACACCACACCGTGGTGCATACACACAGGTGCGGGCTGAACGATAAACGTCAAGCTTTCGTATGCTTTCCTTTCATTGAGCGCTGACAAACGCTGACGGGTTTCGTCTCATCTCGTGGTCATCGAGGTGCGACACCGCGGCATGCTCAGTGAACCTCAATGAGGTCTCTGCATCCATCCTGACAGTGGACTGCCCGAGGCGGGGCTCTCAGTCAACGAGCGTCGTGTCAGCAGCGTCTCGGACAGACAGGAACTGTCAGCGACGGATAATCTGTGAGGCCTAGCACTCATTGTACCGAAGCAAGGTTTGGGTACGGGCTAGTTGGTATTCCATTGCATACTTGACTTACAGCACATACATAGACAAAGGGACAGCAAGACTGCATAATGCACTTAATAAATCGTGCTATCATTTAATAGAACATAAGTTTCGGTCAGCGCTTGTCTTTCGTCATTCTTGCTTCCCCTTTGTCTATGTATGCACTGTAAGTCAAGTCTCATTGTACCAGCGCTATGGCGCGCTTGGAATGGCCTCCGAGATTGTGGGCTGTCTTCGGTCCAATTTCGGAGGCTTCGTGCGTTTGCCAGTCTTTCATTGTGTCGCGTATTTGTGATCGCTGTACGTGAAAGAATCACCAGCTCGACCCTACCACAACTCTCGGGCAATGTTGCCTACACGCATTGGTAAAACACCGTGCGAGGAGCGGTAACGTAACGCTATACCTGTGCTTCTATATCTGTGCTTCTCCTTCGGGTGACACTGCCGCTTTTTTAATTAGAAGGTCTACAGACTTTTCTCTGTAAAGCTTGAGGCGTTTCTTTAGACATCCTGTGTAGTTATGCCATTAAATTATTAATAAATAAGGCCCCGTATTCAGAAATGCATCTTAACTTGAAGATCATGCTCTTGATGTAGATGACGCCTCTCATGAACGCGCCGAAGGTTACGCAATAAGCGTCCTAGGCACGTTCACTCCAGGCGTCATTTGGATCGAGTCAAGGGTTCAAGTTAAGATGCATTTCATGAATACTGGGGATAGCGTTGAGCTGAATTCTGGGGTTTTACGTGCCGAAACCACGATTTGATTATGAGGCACGCCGCATCGGGAGACTCCGGATTACTTTTGACCACCGGGGGATCTTTAACGGGCCCCTAATGCACGGGACACGGGCGGGTTCTTGCATTTCGTCGCCATCGCTATGCGGCCGCCGCGGCCGGGATTTGATCCCGCGACCTCGTGATTAGCAGCTCAACACCGCTAAGCCACCACTGCGGGTGGGGATAGTGTCAACAACCTGACTGTGTAGCCAACACCTTCTCTAGGGACTGTTGGCGTACCACTATAGACCAAATAAAACACAAACACGACTGTACAATGGGGTACGCAATAAACTTTAGGGAGAGTATGTAGTATAATTTAGGCGAAAGCTTGTAACCCTGGAAGGGGGGGGGGGGGGAGCTCAGGGGTCTTCAAGAAATCTACCTAGGCTATTTTCACAAGCACAAGCTAGACAATCTCGCTTACTCGTCTTGATGCAGCCGAGCTCAACGAGCTGGCTGACTTGCTAGATCCCTGGTGCTTCCGCTTCCCTACACCGTATGCAGACTTGACAGGCATGGTGGACGACACGACAAAGTAGAAGGCAGGTGTAGAAACGAGTGGGCTCGCTGCTGGAGTCGACGGGAGCGTTCTCGGTGACGCTCGATGAGGCGGCTGGCAGGCTCGCGAACCGTTGTCTCGTGATCTCGCGCGCTGGGTCTTCTTCCCCGTTCATCAGCGGCACCATTGCGATAGAAAGTTCTACGAACACTTTTCGTAACAGTTCGTGAATGGTCTTTTCGGAAACACCTTTTGCCTCGTATAGGTTCTTTATTCTGTAAATTAAGAAAGAAATGTGCGGTATGCGTTTTTGTTGGTGAATTGGAATGCTTGTGCATTCTTGTGGAAAATAATGTTTAATTGGTTCGGGTCGTCTTGTTTTAAACGTTGAGGGCCGTATGTCTAACCACGTGAAAAAATAAATAAAACGCGAAAAATAAAAGAAAACTCAAGAGCGTACGCGTACCAAAATCTCGGTTGCAACAGCTGTCATTCGCCGAATGTCTGCTAGAAGGCGCTACAATGAAGTATACCGTAGCTATAGGAAGCGTTGCAAATGCGTTGGATTCAGAGCGGTTTGAAGTATTAACTGGTGAGTAGTCGCGATAAGCAAGATACGTTTAGAGCATTGGTAGAAAAGAGAACAGGGAAGAGAATGAGTGAACCGGAGTCGTTACAGGGGTGATTAACTGTGTAATATAGAGATAGAGGTTTTATTGAAGAAAGCAAAGATCAAGGAGAGTTAGGCAAATGCTAGACTGCGATAGATGTATAAGATCTGGTTGGATCAAGCTGGCTAGATGACTGTGTGTCACCGCCCCCAATCAAAGGGGACGCCTATAAAGCTCACCAACACTTCCATCACTTCCACCGCCATCATCATCATCGTCATCATCGTCATCATCATCATCATCATTTTAGACTCGGGACTCTTCGTCAAGCCGCAAGTATCTACTCCGCGCAATTAGTAACGCAAGTTCGTAAATTTCTCCTGAAGCAGAAGTTATGAGGAAGAGAACGCCTGTCAGCGGTTCCCTGAGCAAAATAGACTTGAACTGGCCTATCGTCGGTACACTCAGTTACAATTTTGTACAAATAACCTTGTTGGGCTCGCCTTTGTTACGAACGTTCGTGCCACGCTGCCAATAACGGCGCCATGTGCTCGTCATCACCATCACCTGAGCGACAATGGGCCGCACGCTTCAGGGTCTGCGTGTGCGCTTGGGTTCCCCTTGGGAAGCCTTCTACCTTTCTCCCTACCGCGCATTGCCGTCAGCTAGGGACCAACAGAGTGAAGCGCAGGGACAACGGAGCTGACTGCTTGACATGCTGCGTCGCCTCCTCTCGACCTGCGCTCTCTCCATTGATAGACCTTGTCAAGCTCCAGGCCTCTGGTCCACCGCTTGCTATAGCTTCTCGTCGTAATTAAATAAAACGTGCGAACACACACACACACCACACACACAACCTCGTGCTTTGGTGTGACAGTAGGCACTCCCACATTTGCTTCTTTATACTTTTCCCATGTACATCAGCATTTTTGTTTTGTTCAGCGGAAGAGTTGAGTGTAGGCCAAGAATGGTTGGCTGTTTGTTCCTCAGTGAAGTGGTGCAACCCGCTCTGGGGGTACCGGCCATGAACTTGGCGGTAGGATGGTTCAAGAATTTTTTTTTTTTTTACGTAGCGGGCAATGAGTTGAAACGGAGTTACTCGCTGATAATATTGTACACAATATTATTATTGTGTGTACAATATTGTGTACACAATATTGTACACAATATTGTACACAAAAACTAAATGATGGAGTAAAAAATGAGAGTACAGTAAAACCTCGTTATAACGAAATTGAAGCTGCAGCCATAATTACTTAATAAAAGCCATAATTACGAATAAAAGAAATAGAGCGCAGTTTTTGTCACGTTCAGCACATCGAAGATGGCGCGTCAATCTGCGGCTAACACCTAGAGTGGTAGCACCGAAAGGAAGGACCAGAGGAAGAACCAAGTTCACGCCAAGCTTTCGAAATGGTTCTTCCCAAAATAATTTCCTTCGAACATTCAAGTGGCGACAATCTAAAAAGACCTGTCCAAGAGATTCAGTCCCATTGCAGAAATTACATAAATGTGAGGGGGGGGGGGGGGGGCAGGTCACAACTGTGTGAAAAAAGTGGGATTCGGCGACCTAGACGAGCTTGTAAGAGTGACTTCAAAATTTCTAGTGGTGCAACATTTATTGTTCCAATGAATGTGAAGCAGCGGAAAATCGGAGGAGGACAATAAAGTTTTGTCAAATACATTAGAAATAACAGGTTTCAAGGTCGCTCTTTTTGATAAACCTCGTTTTTATAAATTGCCTTGCCACTTACACAATCAATGGAGAGCGTTGCACACTTTCTTATTATCGTGCTTTTGTCTCCTAATATCGACTTCGTTAACTGCTGCCACGAAATTATCGCAATTTGCAATTTCAATTTTATTTCAATCAGTAATGGAGGAAGGCTCAGACTAAAAGTGACAATATGGCTCAGTAAAACTTTCTGCTGGGCGAGTTGGTTCATACTTGCAAAGGAAATGGTTATGCGCAAAAACAAATAACACGGACACAGAAGTAGACGGGGACGAGCGCAAATGTTTTTTGGTTTTTGTGCTCAAATGTTTTTTTGTTTTTGTGCTCGTCCCCGTCTACTTCTGTGTCCGTGTTTTTTTGTTTTTGCGCATAACCATTTCCTTTGCAAAAGTGAAAATGTTTCCACTTGACAGAGATTCGGGTTCCATGTGCAAGGCAAACGGCTAGTAAACCAATGTCAGATGCAGTACACGTTCAAACACATAAAAAAAAATTGAGTCCGATATTTGCGTATGCACTGTACACTAATACAGTAGATACGATAAAAGCGTACATGAAAAGTAGTAAACCAATGGCATAAATTTGTACCGTGCGTAAATGCACACAAACCATTGATTATAGAAATGCACACACAAAAGTCATACAGCGTTACTATGAGCATTACAGCAACGCACATGCAGCATAACAATGAAGCAAGTACAATGAATAAAAATTCACAGAAATAGCTGAAGTCAAAAGAAAACGATTACCTTGTACCATTACTAATAAATTGTGTAAGCCGGATTTTGGACGTTAGTAATGTCAATACTTTGTTGACAGAATAAATTCAGCAATACTGGAAGCGCAAGCGTGTCTGCGCTGCCTTCTTGAGAATATTCAAGCGAAGCCACATCTTAAACTTCGCTTTTGAACCTTTGCTTCTATGTCCCAAAGTGTGGCCGTTCCTCGAAGGCATTCGGTCCTTGTACAACTTTGTTCTCCATCAATCTCGTGACGAGATTGATGGAGTTACGGTGTGTACCGCGTCGTATATTAAAGCATTTGTCGCGTATACTGACGACGAAAACTTCTCGCTTGTCCGATCGCTCAGTTCTGGCGATGGTGGGGGGTGCGGTTCTTCTGCTATATTTGGTCTTTTATGCGCTACGTAACGACACCAGCTGGTAATATTATCGGCACGGTTAATTTAGTAACGCTCGGATGGCTCTAACTACCTAATTTCGCCTTAGCGATGCGTCGCTAAGAGCATTTAATGCACTTACTATTGGGATTATGTTTTGAATTATCCACTCCTACATTGGTGGAACCGTTTTGGTACCATGCTTATACGTCAGCTTATATTCGTCATCTAGGCAATATTGTTTAGACATGGCTTTGCCTGAACGCCACATTCACCAACATAGATATTTGTCGGTCGTCCTATACTAAACATCAGTCCTTCTTGTGGTGCGTTTATAGAAGCGTTAGTGATGCGTTAAAAACAGTAAAACACTTATTTCTTTGTTGGTATGTCCGGCTTACGAGCACGAAACAACTTATTTTAGTAGAGTGGGTCCTGTTTCTTTCAGTTTATCTACCACATAGTTGCTACTGCAAAGCGTCATCAGCATGCACTTTCATTTTTATTTCCATTAGACGGAGACGCCCACGTAATAGAAACAAAAAACGTTTCTAACGCGTTTTTGTTGCACTAAGCACCGCAAGGTGCCACTACTAGCGTTGCTACTGACGTCCGCGTCACCAGTAACCCGGTATGCTGAAAATTTACGTTGCGGACAAGCTAGACAATAGGAAATTCCGCGCTGTAAATCGTTTTTTTTTTTCGCCTGGAATGTACCAAATGCATGTATTTGCTGCCTTTTTCTATGCTGTTTACTACCGGGATTGCCACCTGGTGTCATAAAGCGGCGGCATACAAGACAAAGTAGTGCAGGAATATCAGCGCACACACTGCGATTTTATTATATATTTCCATCGCGAACCTTGATCAACGCCTCCTCGTGAGTACGTGCCATATGTTACAGGCGGCAACAACAACAACATCAAGCAAACCTGAGCGAACAGAGAAACCTAAGGCTTACCTTTGGTCGTTCATCGACGTGACGAGATTTATGGAGTTGTGGGGTATGCAGCGACGTATAATAAAGCATTTGTCGCGTATACTGACGACGAAAGCCTCTCGTTTGTCTGGTCGCTCAGTTCTGGCGATGGTGCGTAGTGCGGTTCCTCTGCTATACTTGGTCTTTTATGCGCTACTTAACGACACCAGCTGGCAATATTATCCGCACGGTTAATTTAGTAACGCCCGGATGGCTCGAACTGCCTAATTTCGCCTTAGCGATGCGTCGCGCAGGAATTTCGGCCTTGATATAAGAGGCGCGATAAAAGATGAAAAAGAAAAAAAAATCCTGAAGAAGGGTTTACGATGCGTCCGATGCCACATATCCTTGGCTATAGAGGCGCGTATTTCTGGCCCGCCGATGGCGGGCCGTCAGCGAGCGCTGTTAAAGATGATCGGTTATTCCTGGATGGGCGAGAATGTCGAGGACATCATCGGGGCGGCTAAAATTAAAATCGCAGCCGCCGCTAGCCGCGTGCCGCCAGCATCTTTAGTTCGATGTATGTATAGATGCGCACGCCTCGTTCACGGCACGCCTCTATTTATCGCCACCAGAGGAAAAGGTGGCGCCACTGTCTTTGACACTTTCGTGACTCTCTCGAGGCGTCAGTTCTTAACCATAAAGAAAAAAAAAAAGAAGAAAAAGCTATTCTGTGAAAATGTATTTACACACACCTATGGCAGACATAGACGTTGAAATTTCAGTGCTCAAGAGCGTGCATAATTTTTTTTTCTCTTTTGCAATATGTTCGTGACCAAGTGCACTCAGCATTGCAATGCGGGCAAGTGTACGTGTGGAGAGAAAAGCGGCAGTTGCGATTTCTTCTTTCTTTCCTTCTTTTTTTTTTTGCTTTTTACATTAGAACTGGAGAAATATGTGTGATAGCGTCTCACTAAAGATTGACATAAGTGGCTCACCTGCATCCGTTGTTTCACAAGCCAGTATACTGGCTGGTGTTAATTGTGTTGTATTACTTAACGCGCATAAGATCGCGCTGAAACTTGTTCAAGTTGTCACGCAAAGGCTGTGAAAGGGGTTAAACGCTACCTAATTTAACAAGCGTGACTCTTGTATGTGCCAGATGACTAAACGCAAAACCTACACAATTAAGTGCAAAACGCTCAAAACATATGCAATAGCCTAAAGGCGTACAAAAGATTAAGGGTGTACCAGACACTCGTTCTAAAAGCTGTTTGCGCACAAAGTCACCGCGCGCGTCGTGCGGAATTCATGGGTTCGAAACGCACCGGCGAAAAATTGTTTTCCACTTTAATGCACCGTTTATTTACGAAGAGTAGGAATCTTATCGCAAACTTATCCCCCCTCCCGCCGCCCTAGCCACTACTATAACTAAACATTTAAAAAAGCAACACTTAACTCCTTCTATGGTTTTATTTGCTTCATCCTCCCTTGACGTCAAATTGTTGTTCCTGAGACCATCGCCACACGTAGTGACTCCATTGATAATAGCGCCTTCGGCGCCTCCAACCTAGAATGACCAGCTCACACCAGACATGGAAACGCGAAGAGGAAGTCAAACGCCGGCGAACATTTTTCGCCAAATAACACCCTGCCTCCCAGAAGTTGCACTTGGTGCTGTCACAAGAGCCAGACGCGCCGTCGCGCGCCAAGGTCAGAGGGGCGAGGCGCGCTCCGGCACGTCCCAGCTAACGATTACGAAGGCTGCTAGCAGATGCTTGCGCCGGCCACAGTCGTGAGGTGTTTCTATCGCCATGCTGTCGTTTCATTTGTAACGAGGTTATACCGTATACGGTGCTTCAGTTATAACCTCCAGGATTGCGGTTGCGTTGTGTTGTTCTTAACCCCGCAAGCCCAGCGTATCAATTTCGGCACATCGAGTTTGACGCCTCAAAATTCAGATTTAAGCGGGATAAAGTCGACGCAATGTCCGTACTAGCGTTTTTGATAACCTATGGAGTGAGATTTCAATTGTGGGCGTTTCAGCTAACCAATAACGTTAGAACCAAATAAAACCAGAGCCAAATAATTTCTATACTAATTAGGTTTTTAGTTTCTTACTAAAAACATTGCATTGCTTTTTGTTTTAATGTACTCTTCATGAAATTAAATAAAAGTCAAGAAGTTCTTTCAGTTTTCCTTGGTGGGGCAACGGTGTTTCGGCGTCCTGCATGGGGTCAACGTACAAGGACGCGAACGTCAGTTAATCGGTCTAGAGTTTCGAACACTAGCTTATGCTATATAATGTAAGAGTGGACCACTACTGCCGGGGTATTTGGTTCTCCTGTTTCTTGCATTCTTCATCTTTTCCTACATTATAATAAAATGCCGAAAAATGTATTGTCCAATTTCAATGCAAATTGTCGTGAAATACCTAAAGAACTCCTCGAAAGAACTTCTCAGCGTCATAAACAATTGCAATATTTTTACGCCTGCGCCTTACAGACAGTGTATAAGTTTCGTTAGAGTGAACTTTCACTTCAGCAAGAAGTGCTTCGCTGTTCCTTACAGTGAAGTTGTACCGTGTCTACAAGTCTGGCTGAAGTGGCAGAAGCGAATGTTTATTTATTTGTTCTATGTCCTTTCTTTATCGCCAGCTCTCTACGTTTACTGCCTCTGTATAAGTATGCGCCGACGCAAAAATGCAGAGTGATGCAGTTCTTTCAACGTTTGTTGCTAGAGCGGCTGTGCCTGTTGAAACGTTCGTAGCCTATCCATTAGATGACGTGATTTTTCCATGGCTTCCCCGCTTTGCTCAGTGCCCGGCAGCGCAGATATCACTCACCAGCCGTGCTTGGGAGCCCCTCGCTTCGCAGAAACACGCGGTGGCATTTCCGAACACTTACTGCCGTGAACAGTGCGAAGACGCATCCAGTCTGCGCGAAGCAGCCTTCAACTGGAGCCTGTGCACCTATAGAGTATATGACGCCCCAGTATGCATGTTGCACAAAACCGTTAGTCTTGAAGAAAACTGCAAAAAACAACAAATATATAGATGAAAAATGCTGCAGGAGTGATTGGCCTCGTGTCCTCTCTGCCATTGTGTTTTGTTGTTTTGATGTCTTGATCTGAAGATGACGCTGGATATCCTACGGTTCGATCAAGGAGACACTTTCGTTTCTCAACGAAGATGCCACGAATGTGAAACTCTTTGTGCGAGCAAAGGAATCGGCGCGGAAAGAATGCCTTACACCGTGCCGCACACATGAAAGAAGCCGTTTTCTTCCTACACCAAAATGGAAGACATAGAAAAAGCGAAAAAAGAAAATACGCAAACAGAACGACGTGAAGAAATGTGGGCGGATACAACGTCGTTTTCGCGCTTTCCTCTTCAAGTGGACACCGCGCACAAAGCCACTACCCGCTTCCGAGAAGCTTTGCGGGAGCCTTTTACTCCCGCTGGCCTTTCGCATTGTTGTCGCCGCTGGCTTCTTTTTGCGAAGAACCACCGCATTGAGGCAGCGGTGGCGGGGGCAGTTGTCGAGCGCCCGCCGGAGGTTCCCCACTGTCGCCGCCGTTTCTAAGAATCCTGCGAGGAACGAACGGGACACATAGGTTTGGCGTCCTACGCGCGCGCGTGGTACAGCAGTGTTGCGAGGGACAGAGCCCAGGACGGGACCGTGTACGAATGGAAGCAGCCGCGCGTTTCTGCTGAGTCAGCGGAGGCGAGTAGCCTGTGAACTCTCACGATGAAGGTGGGCCATGAGATTTCTCTCTTGACAGATTTTTCTGTTGATTCCTCCGTTGTGCACATTTGATGCGCTGTTCGTGAAGATGCACCAGCAAACTCGAAAGTTCGCTATTCGGCGCCGTATCTTCTCGTTACAGCTACTAATACCCGCCGCAGAAACTCGGTGGCGATGGCATTGCGCTGCTGAGCCCGAGGTAACGGGATCGAATCCCGGCGGCTGATTCCTATAGAGGCGGAATGCAGAACAGCTGCTGCAGACGAATGCACGTTAAAGAAACTTAGGTGGTCAAAACTGATCCGGAGTCTCCCACTACGCGTGACTTATGAGTCATCATAACCCACTGCGCGGGTTTGAGGTGTTATAAAGCCCACAATTTATTTGTTATTTAGTTACAGCTATTGGCGTAGCTGGATAATCACACCTGTGCGTTGTGTGCGTAGGGCCTGACTGACCATCTGAAAGTATTATCCTTCTATTACCAGGCACTAACGTTAGTTAACTGTCACTATAGGAACATGGCCAGTTTCGCTTTCATTGGTAACAGTTTATAGGTCTGTACATCAGGTGTACTTATTACAACTACAATGTTGAAAGTGCTTTTAGTGACGTTATATATAGGAATCATTGCGACTGCAGGATGGAAGTCGAGCGCTAGAGATTTAGTATGACGACATTAGGAGTCGTATTGCCGGAAGGTGCCACGCCACATCGATTTGTTATTGCAGTCCGTAATTACGAATTGGCACACAGGCTTCAATGACGCCAAAATGCATCGTTTCGCGAAGCATTTTCTATTCATTCGACGCACCGAGTGGCCGATCACGTCGATAACGGTGATGCAATAACGAAGCGCAAATAATGAGAGATGGGGGTACAATGGTCCAACCATATAGATGATTAGAGCGTGTGGATTGAGCGTCTGCATCTACTTCGTTAGCCGTTTCACGTCTTGCCTGCTAAGTGAACCTGCGACTTCGGAAACTGGCATGGTTCAATTGACTGTTTCTGAGATCTACACCGATGGCGAAATCATATATACTCGTTAAGCGGCGCTGGTGCATGTTGCCTCCGCGATGTATAGACTCGCATTCTGCAATAAATCCGGCTCAATATAGCGTTAAACCAAGGCCTCGGTGCATGCGTGAGTTCTTATGGAAACAATGATTTCTATTCACCGTCCAGCAGCACTGAATTATCAAAAGGAATGCGCGTTTGTAGTAGTGCCGCCACACGTGTGTCCAGACAAACACCTTCTAAATGAGAGATAAATGCAGTTGCAAGTCGAAAACCGCATATATAGCAACTGCCTCACTCGATGGTGAACATCTCAACCGCTGTGGTGGGGGAAGGAATTGGGTAAAAAAGGGAAAGAATAAAATGAGAAATAGAGGGCAGCGCACAAAATCAGCTGGATGGCCACGCGTGCATGCACAGGTGAGGGGGAAGTTGAGCTTCTCAGCGAATGCTGTGCTTCGCAAATGGAAATTGTGTTTACACGACAATGCTCTCCTAACAGAAACTAGATCGCGTTTGTACTGCATACCTATATGTGTCTTTTTGTCTGACCTTTGCCTAAAATGAACACTTCATTATGTAACTGTCTTTGGCATCGCCCTGACAATCGCTTTTACTTCTTCCTAACGCAGGCAGTCACAGCATCGCTCCTGGCTATAAGCGTGGCATCTCTCGCGCCACAGAGTGTTGCCTGTTGGTGGCCTGGCCAGGCGCTGAAAAGGTACTTCGGGAGCAGCGACGCAACCACTGCGCCATCAGACATAGGGGCACCGTACAAGGCGAGCGACATCCTTTACAACACAACCTACGCTTCTACAGAAAACATGGTGACCACGCTGCAAACGCAAGAAACAACGAATTTCTCTCTGGAACCTCTCGTGTTGGCTAATGGAACTGACCCGTTGCCGCCCGGTTCGCGACCATTCGACAACGATAGTTTGGTACCGGTCACCTTTGTTCACGCTGAAGCCACCCCCGAGACAACGGAAACTACCACACAGGTGACGATGAAAGGTTTAGTAACTACGTCCTCCCCACTTCTCTTCGCTTCGGATGAGAATTCGGTGCTAGCCTCAGGGACGTTCGGTGACAGCATGTCTGAGTCATACACAGAAGATCATTCCATCTCGCAAGAAACTGCCGTCTCCTCTCAGTCTGCTGCGTTAACGACTTCGGGAAGACACATGACGGACACAACTGTCCCTGCAACGCCACAAATCCTTGCACCAGAATCTACGATTGGTCATACGTCGGCACTTGCTGATGAAATTCAGTTTGACGCTAGCACAAGCGTGACCACTACGGGTCGGCTAGCCACCATCCCATATGTGAATGATGACACTTCAGCGCTTTCAAGTGAAGGTAAAATTGATACCACCACAAACATGACCACTATCGGTCAGCCAGCAAGCGACGCGTATACGGATGATCATACGTCAGCGCTTGCAAATGAAGCTACCACAAACCTGGACACTAGCAGTCCCCCAGCTACAGCATCGACTGGTGACGTTGACACTAATGCAAGTCTGTTCACTCTTACGACCAGAGAAGCTACGCCCGTTCACCTAAGCCCTGCCGAAGACGCATCAAATTTCGTTGCAGACGTAAAAGACGATGATGCAAAGCTGACAACTGCGCCTCTTCCCGATCAAGGTTCAGCTACAATAACAACCGAAAGTATGGATTCCACGATGTTCTCATTACAGACTTCTGGCCACGAAGGTCAGTCAACCAGAGATGGCAACACCGTCGCCATAGTAAAAAGTTACGCGACGGAAACCAGCACCAGTCAGCCATCAACCGCCGCGTATGTGGATGATCATACGCCAGCGCTTGCATATGAAACTATCACAAGCGTGAACACTACCAGTGTGCCAGCTACAGTATCGACTGGTGACGATGACACTATTCCAACTGCGTTCACTGTTACGACCACTGAAGCGGCAGCTATTCACGCAAGTCCTGCCGAAGACGCATCAAATTTGGTTGCAGATGCGAATGACGATGATACAACGCAGACAACTGCGCCTGTTCCCTATCATGGTTCCACTACAATGGCAACCAAAGTTGTGGATACCACGGTGTTCTTGTTACAGACGTCTGGTGACGAGGATCGGTCAACCACGGATGGCAGCACCGTCGCCACAGTAAAAAGCTCAAGTTACGCGACGGAAACCACTATCGGTCAGCCAGCAACCGTCTCGTACGTAGATGATCATACGTCAGCGCTTGCAAATGAAGCTACCACAAAAATGGACACTACGAGTCCGCCAGTTGTAGCATCGACTAATGACAATGACACTGTTTCAACTTTGTTTTCTCTTACAACCAGTGAAGCTGCACACATTCACCCAAGTCTTGCTGAAGGCGCGTCAAATTTGGTTGCAGACGTAAAAAATGATGATGATTCAAAGCAGACGACTGCTCCCTTTCAAGATCAGGGTTCAGCTACAATAACAACCCAAGTTGCGGATTCCAAGTCTGGCGACGAGGTTCACTCAACCACGGACCGTGACACCGTCGCCACATTAGAAAACTCAAGTTATGCGACGGAAACCGCCATGCTCAAGATAGCCAGTATGTCAGCGACTGGCTTGTTGGATGCTCCCGTAACACGGGAAGGCCTCAAAGTCACAGCCGTTGCTTCAAATCAAAATAATAGTGCTTCGAGCGCAACCGTCGGAGCCTCCTCTGTAACAGAATCTATGGAAGACTCGACGACAATTCCTACGCCGTCACCTACTACTGGCTATACTGAAGAAATCGATCAATTGACGTCTTCAAGTGCCTCGACGGACACTACTGTAACAGTGAGTTCTAATGCGGCCGCGTCTCCGGCTGAAAGCACGACGCAATTGAACTACGCTCCGTCACGCGAGTACGAGACTAACCAAGAGGGCAGCTCGGCTGAAGAACTAAGGACAACTGGTCCGTCATTCTATTCGCTGACTAAGGTGCCAGAGCTGCACCACGAAGCCGTCGACGGCCGCTCTACAGCTACCACTCCTACCAGTGCAACCAGGCGGTACAAACCAGCCTACGTGCGTAGGTTTACTCCATGGGTCATTACAAGGTCATCATCGTCACTAGCCATCACGAGCTTGAGCTCTCCAACAAGTTCACCGCTAAGGATTACCCGCCCGCAGGTTGAACAAGACACACTGAAAGCGCAAGAATCTTCCACGGTCGAGTATGTACCGATGACTAGCACAGATCATGTGAGGCGGTATCAGAAGGATCCAACTTCTATGCAAGGCATACCGGTTACGTCAACTGCTCGCGCGAGGATACCGCCTTCGGATACCTTGGTGGTTCCAGAAAGCTTCTTTGGAAGCCGCTCACTGTTCAATCGTTTCGGTCGACCATACTGTCCTGGATGTGACGCCCTCCTGATTAAGTTGCCAGCTCGGTTCAGCGTACCGCTAGTGCCGCCGTATGTTTATGGGTAACCGAAGAATGACTGATTGGAGTTCAGAAGATCTCTTAAGTGCTACAATCAACTGCCGCGAAAGTGTGACCTGTGGCAAGCGTTTAAAATGTGCAGAACCGTTTGGCGTTCAGATAAACATGTGTGCCTTGCGCGTCATCGCTAAGCGCTCAAACGCAGAAATAAGGATTGACTCTGCTGTGCAACAAATGTGGGACGTGAACTGTTGCTTTATCAAGCTTTGAAATCAATGTATCGCATTCGTGCCACAAATAAAATTGCAAGCTCATTCACCAAAGCTATTATTGAATATTTAAAAATAAAGTTCGACAGGTGTACACTCTTGTAGCACAAGAAGGCGAAGTCGTGCTGCACATTTGATAATACATGAAGTTATACAATCGGGGCTAGACTTCTTTGTAACACACATTAGTAACGCATTAAGTTATACAATCGGGGCTAGGATTCTTGCAAGACATAACGAGCCGCAATGAGAAGTAAACGTGTGGCACTAAGGCGACCTCCTGAACGCCACATATGAACGCTTAACGTGGCATCCTAAAGCGCAGCATGTTAGTGCACGCACTAGGTCACACCTTTAGTCAGCGAGATGGCAGTGACATGACGTGTGCAGTCACGCACGCACTAGGCCCCCCTTTAGTAAGCCAGAACCGTGGAGTCCACGCAGTCCTCGTCACCCTGGCCACACACCAAAGCGACTTGGAAATTGCCACCTTTATGAACGTAGCGAAGTCTTTCGTTTACAAGGTGCGGACAGAACTGATGTGTTCTGGCGGTGACGTGGCATCTGGGGCGAAAAGGAAAAAGCACAGTCAGTGGTCAGACGTCGTCAGAACCCCTGATTTTCTCCGGCGGCTGCAAGTCATCGTGAGTGACGTACCCAGAGAAGTCAATGACTGCAAAGGAGCTCCAAGTCGCAGAGTGGACTGTCAGGCTTGCTGTGCACGAGGACTTGACGTATCTTCCTATGTCATGAGGAGGGAGTAATTTATGTCCGATAAAACTCGGGAGAATCGTCTGCTGCGGTCCAAGCGCTTGCTAAGCAAGCTGTAGAAACCCGAGGAGCCTGGAATGCTCTGCTTTTCTTTATTTTTTATTATTTTTTTGCTGATGAAACGAACTTTGACCAAGACCAAAAAAGTTTACCGCTGTAACAGGTGGCTTTGCGCAAGCGTTGATGAGGTGTCTACAGTGATGCACACAGCATTTCCGTCGTCTGTGATGGTGTTAGCCATCGTCAGCAACGAGGGTGACGTCATACCGCCACATTTTTTTGCAGATGGACTCCGCGTTGATGCTGCCGCGTACGTGGAGGGGCTTGCCACTGTTGTAAAGCCCTGGGTAGAGACTGTTTCGAAAGGAAGACCTTATGTCTTTCAGTAAGATTCGGCTCCCGCCCACACCGTCTGCGTCACCCAGGCTGACAACTTATACGATCACGTCACTCTCAACTTGAGGCCTCCTAGTTCGCCAAATTTAAATCCGCTCGACTGCTATGCCTGGGGTGTCGTCGAGAGAGAGGCCAACAAACAGCCACATAATACAAAAGACTCGCTGAAGACCGCCATTGCTGACTCAATGGCCAACATCTCTAAGGACCACCTGATCCGTGAATGCGGCCGTTTCCGCAGCCGAATTGAATCGGTTATTGCTGCGGATGGCGGATTCATTGAGTAATTGTGGAAATAATTCGCAAGAGAAGTATTTACCAAAGTTTGGTGAAAATATGTCTATTTTTGCTGGAGATATTCTTCTCTGCCTGAAGCCAACATTGTGTTCCCAAATACCTCGCGCACCCGGTATGTAATATAACGCAAACAGACAGACACCAAGGACAACATAGGGGAAATTACTTTTACTTAACAATTGAATTAAATGATAGATTAATGGAAATGAAAATGGATGAAAAAACAACTGACCGCAGGTGGGGAACTATCCCACGTCTTCGCATTACGCTTGCGATGCAAAAGAGCACGCGTAATGTCCTTGGTGTCTGTTTGTTGGCGTCTTACGATTGAAAAAAATCAGCATTGTGTTCTCAAATACCTCGCGTACCCGCATATGCAAGCCGTCGTGCGCGTTAGAAGCGTAGCAACAACTGCGTTAAGTTACCGCGCTCTGAACTCCAATGTTCTCGCAAGGCTCTCGTAAGGTTCTCACTCCAGTGGGTTTGGGCGTGACGCTATCGGAGCGTAGATGAACGGCGACTTTAGGCGACTGAGACCGGGAACGCATACGCGTCATCCGACGAGTACTATGTCGCTTCCGCATCCACTATCTCATTTCGCGCGCTTTGTAAATGTGTCACTAATGACAAGCTGCGGCAGTTATTGATCAACCATGACGAGTTCGACGAACTCGACTTGTGGCGCCAGAGGCAGCAACAGCGGTTTTCGTTTGTGATTCAAGCTGTTCGCGCTCCTGTCAAAGGTACAGCACCACACAAATTACGGTATGCCGACTGCAGCACTTCATTGCAGATCGCTGGAGGGCGGAGGAGCCATACGATTCGAAGCAATTAGAATTGTGGTCAAGCCAAGAACGACTATTTGGTTACGTACCAGTGCGTCTTACAAATGCAGTAATCGTGGCCATTTCCCCGTTTCACGCGAAACAAGAGTGCGAATGCGAAACCAAACAACGCTTGCTACGCGCCGATCGCGCCTTGAAAGGGTGAACGTGCAAGGATGGCGGAAACACGTCACCTTGGCGGAAGCCACCGGAGGCACGAGCTTTCGCGCACCATCCGTACCATATTCTGGGCTGGAGACCATAGAGCGCACTCCCTCATCGCGCACCGGAAATCGCTTTCGACCGTTAAGTTTACTTGAGCGCGCTCGAGCTTCTTAACGCGGTCTATGTTTAGTGATGCGCACCTCATATGCAAGCGCACGCGCTATGGCGTTCCCGCCTTCAAATGATGACAACGAGTCTTATAACCGATGGGATTTGTGCATTTCCAGAACTCACCGGTAATTACACGTAAAAAGACTCGCGAAGAGAGAAACAAAAATAAACGAAGCACACGAGTATGTACGGTCCAATATGCGTGAGCGGTCGGCACGCAGCACGCCCGCCGATTTAGAACGCTAAGGGTCAACCCCATGCGTCTGAGTGCTATTGAAGCGCCCCTCACAGCAGGCTTGTGCAGACCATGCTCGGTCGAGCAGGAGCCGCGACGTGGCAACCAAAGACTTCGCAGAAGTCCGGCAGGTGGCGGAGTGCTACGTTGCAGAGTTGGCTCACGTCCAGCGCACTCGAGGCCTTGGCGTGTGAGTGAAGGCAAGTCAGGAGGCAGCTGGCCTTCAGAAAGAGCCTTCGCTGGCGCTGCAGCTCCTCGGGTGACAAGCCGGCCCACTCCACAGCCTTGTAAAAGGCGCGCCGCGCTGCTCGCACACCGAGCGCGTACGCGGCCAGTTCTTCGACTGCCTCGTCAGTCAAAGACATCGCCGCGTCGCCGTGGCAGAACTGGACCCTGTCGAGCAGTATTCGGCGTGCGTGCTTCTGCAGGGGGCTGCCGTCCGCGCTCAGTCGCAGGAGCGTCTTTGCTAAGGATGCCCCGAACGCGGTGCCCAGTGCCCCGTAGTTGCGGCCATGTTCGGCGCCATCGTAATACATGGGTGGCACCAGAACCGCTGCCGCCACGCATGGCGGTGTCACGTCAAAGGCGAACAGCTCGGCCTGGTCTGGGTTCTCGGAGCTACAGCTGGCCTGCTCGTACATTAGGTAGCCGGACTTCAGCCGCAGAGCGCCGATGAAGATGGCGTCGTAGAGTGTCAGGTTCTGTGGGAACTCGGCGTACGTGACGTTGTGCGTCTCCAGCCGTAGGAACCGCTCTTCGAAAGTGCTTCTGAACGAGTGGAATCGTATGGTCTGCGCCAGTGCCTGCAGGAGCTCAGGGTGCTCCCCTGCATGGTAGTCGTCGCTTTCGGGTGGCATGACCAGCGCCAGGATGTTCACCAGCACTTGCGCCATGGTGGTGCGGACGCCGACGAGAACGTCTTCGCTGGTCAGCGTATAGACGGACATGGCGTACCTTGCGGCGAACAGCTCTGGCCGCATAATCTCGCGTTGGCAGTGCCGCTGTGCCATGGCTCGAGTGCCGGCCATGGAGGCCATCTCCGAGGCCTTGTTGAGCAGATGCACGTACAGGTAGAGGGCCATTACAGCGCGGTGGGCTTTGAAGAAGAGCTCCAGAATAAACTGCAGGCCTTTGGCAGAGTGCACGTCCACGAGGCAGTCATCGGCGACGTTCGTCGCGTTCGACGTGTACCTAGCCAGAGACGAGATCCAGTCTTCGGCGGAGCCGACGCGTAGCATCGCGAAGGCGTCGCTCGCCGCTGCGTTCTCTAGACTGGAATCACTGGACTGCGCAGGCGGGGTGGAAATGTCGGCGTGCATCCGGACGACATTCGGGTATTGGTCGAGGAGCGCGCTCTCGAATTTATTTTCGCCGCGCAGTAGCCTAGTTGCGTCGTCCAGGAGCTCTCGCACGCGCTGGGAGCTAAGCTTCTCGCCATCGGCAATGGGTCGCAGCGTCAAGCTGCACCCGATATCTGAGCCGTAGTCGATGGCGAGTAGCACGCGCATGTCGTAGACAAGGCTCATGCGTAGCAGGATGTCGATCCAGGCGGCCACGTCGTGGTTGCGGTAGAGAGTCTCCCAGGAGAGGCCGGTGACTTCCGCCACTCGTTCCGTCATGTAGAGCAGGTCCCGAGGGACGTTCAGCTCGCGCTGGCAGTGTTCGTAGAGCGTCGAGATCATCTCGAAAGTCCACGACAGCCGGCGCGTCTTCCAGGGGTACTGCTCGAGCGCCGAGCGCAGCCGGATCCAGCTGTGGTGACGCAGGTAGTCGACGAAGCTGTTCTCCGGCGTCGCATTGTCCCAGCGGCCGCACACGTGCTGGTAGAAGTCGTCGCAGGCGTCAGCGCTGTCGTCGCCTACAGAGTCCATGTAGCGCTGGGCCTCGCGGCACGCGCGACACCCGCTGCACAAAGGGGGGGGGGGGGGGGAAGGAAAGGAGTAAGGCAAGTAGTTTAGCGATCCCCTCGCTGGACAGCCGCATGGTTCTTCTAATCCAAGAAAGTGCGCTTATATCTGAAGGAAGTAAAACATTACAGTGTCCCAGCATTACATTAGCATTACATTACATTACATTACAGTGTCCCAGCATTACATTACATCCCAGCAGACATTACAGTGTCATTAGTCAATCTGTTCGAAAAAAAAGAGAGAACAAAGGAAAAAAAACATGATGCAAAACACAACAAGATCTGCGGTGTTCGGTCATCAGACCTCTGATGACTGAACACCGTAGGTCTTATAAATCTACATTGCATTGTTTCTTAAATATTTTTTTTTTCGTTGGACAGCTTGGCTAAGGTTATAGGTGAAACACGCTACATTGCTGTACGAAGACTCTACATACATTATACAGTAGAAGTGATTTCGAGCTCACGAGAAAGGCACATAGTCCTTTATATTCACTAACGCCGTTGCTGATATTGCATCCACTTTACCGCTGCTCGGACTGCTGCTCCCGCTTCGCGCTAACATCGGAATGCAGTAAATTGTCTCAGTTTCACCCAGACTATACATGATGCGGCATTTCATAAAGGACGTTGGAGTGTCATCGGCATAAACGTCGGCTTCGCTTGAATAAGGTTTTCAAATTTGTAAGGCCTTCTAGAAGCGAATATATTAACGCCAGAACAGTATGTACAGTAGGAGTCAAAATTTACGGGGCGCGCTTTGTCGATAAAGCGGCATTGCGACTTAGTTTTAGCTTGCAGCCAGTAAAGAAACACGGTCCTGGTTGTGTTAGTCCCACATGCTTGTCTAGGTTGCAGATGAAAATTTCAGGTTACCTGCCCAGGCTGTGGAATTAGTTCAGATTTTTCTGAGATCTCGCGGCCCCGTAAGCTTTTGACGTTGATTGTACAGTATTCTCAACGCGGATTTCCTGACGTGATTATACGAACAAACATTGTGCGTATGTTCGAGGTCGGCCCATAATTTTCCCCAAAGTCGTTCCTCGAAGTTGGCTAAAGCAGTCACGCATGTAATTTACAGTCCCAGCTTCTTCAAGGAAGCGCCATTCTGCAACTTTCTCTCAATTATTTTCTCCTCAACTAGTTACGTAGCCTGTTCGCCCCGTACGGCGAGCTATGTAGTTTTGAGCAGCACACAAGCTGACGAAGACAACAGAAAGAGGATAGGACAAGCGCTGGTCTAACAACTGAATTTTTATTTGGAAGGAACAGCGCTTACATGCCCAGAAATTTTGGACATTGCCCATTCGGCAATCTGTTGAACTTCACCGCAATACACCAGCCTGACTCATTGGGAAGCCGATAAAAAAGAAAAAAAAAAAAAAAAAAGGTAATACATTTCAAAACATCAGCCGAGTTTCAACAAGTTTCAAATAGCAGCGTCGAGAGGGACTTCCTTCTAATAACATACGCCTTTACGGCACTTAGTCGGCACTGCGTTATAGCAGTGTTTTCGTCGGGAAAAGACACCGAGTGCCGAATAAGTGCCGTAAATGCGCATGCTATTAGAAGGAAGTACCCTCTCGACGTCGCTAACGAAAACTTGTTGAAATGCGTCCGATATTTTGGCATATAATTTTCCAAAATGTTGCCTGTTGAGTTACGCCGATGTATTGCGCGGAAGCTCAACACATTGCCGAAGGGGCAATGCCCAAAATTGCTGGGCATGGCCTGTCCTCTTTGTTGTTTTCATCAATTGGTGCGTTTATCGAAAATGAATACTTTAAAACTCGCCCACTTTTCTATCCTTCTAGAGCTATGTATGTATTGGTGGATTTTATTGCGATAGCAAATATATGGACTCTCCAGTCGCATTTCTGCCGTCGCCGTATGTTCCGTATAAGTCCAAGGGCGATAACATCGTCGCTGCACGCCGTATGCTGTATGTGCGAGTGAAAGCATGCAAGGGTGAGCCGACGATGGCGGCTCAATCTTGCGCGCGCAAGGGCGGAAAGCGGAGAGGCAGCGCGCAGTCTTTCGTCACGCGCAAAGCACGGGGGGGGGGGGGGGGGCTTTTACCCCGGCGGCTGCTACGTATGGCGCGGCCGCGCTGGCTATAGCTTGAACGCCTACTGCGATGGGGACACAGTGCGGCGAGTGCTGATAGCTTTGTGTGCGCTGTGTTTTCGCCGCTTAGTTCGCGTTGAAGCGAGAGGCAGTACGAAGGTGAATTCGGCTCGCTGCTTCAGCCACGCTATCTCACTCCAGCGTTCTGACAGCGAACTTACACGGTCGTCGAGTGAGATGTGTTCATGCTTGCTTGTGCGCGCGTGACACCATGCTTGTTAAATTAGTAAGCGAATGTTTACAGGTTTGTACGGCCGATAAAAGTACTATCCTTACTTCGTATAGCTGTCTACTAACTTGCTATCGCAATCGATGCTTCGCCTTTCGGGCGAAACTGCGACTTCTTTTGTGGGCGTCCCTTTTGACACGAAGTGATGGGTCATTCTGCCAAGCCCTTTATGCATCTTCATTCTGTGCACCTTAACGCCACCAATACCACCGCAAGTTGTGCTAAATGAGGTACTAAAAAAAAACATCGCCTAAGCACTCCGTACACATGGTTAACCAGCGAAGCTGAAACGTGCGGCCCCGGTGTTTAGCCGTGGGTTAATCCCGACGCTGCATTGAAGTGTTTCTCAATTATTGGTTGCATGTTTGTGTTTCTAGTGGAACGCAAGTGCCGATGGCGGGCGGATGCTAACCACGACGCCGAGCTAACTCGAGATATCGAGAGCATGCGACTACGTCGAGCCGAGCAGACGGCGTTGCGGACAGAGCAGCGTCAACGTGGCAATGGCGGGAACGCGTTCGCTAACGACGTCACTAACGGCGCTGCCAATGGCGCGCGCGCTTGGGTGCGAGGTAGAGAACGACGTAACTGACGGTGCAGCCAATGGAGACGTTTAAAGAAACATGGGACGAACGGTTTTTCGTTTCGCCTAGCCATATACAGCTTTCGCTGTAACAGATGAATGGTAGACTAAACAAGATAAAGATTGGAGGACGCTTTAGCTTCGCCTTTAAGAGTAGATAGAAAGCGATAGCGTTATCCGGACCCGTTCGCGTCGCATCGTTCGCTCTCAGCAAGCAGGCTTCATTCATTGCAACAGAGAACGTGGGAAAGCTAGCTTACAAAGACGAAGCTTACACCGATCCCCTTAAAGTCGGCTTCACTTTTAAACAGAAATGAATTGCTGGGAAGACGTTTCTCCAGGGGTAATATAAGTGGTCTTGTATTAAAATGTGAAGACCCTACGATCTTCTTTCATTATTTTATTAATTGTTTGCTATGCCACGACGCGCGAGCGTTTCCAATACGCATTTTTGACCTTCCGAGGATGCCAGCGCCATCTGGATAAGATTTTCGCAAGTAGGCTACCCGTGTGAGCCGGTGTTATGGTAGAAATGCCGTCAAAAGAGGTTTGTGTTTGAGTTTCCTCGTAACATAATTATGTTTTCTCGTACATTCAAATAACAGTTAGACGTCACCATGTCTGACTCTGTAGGTTGTGCTTGTACTTTACCATTTTTCTGACGGATTTCACTGTGAGAAATTCAATTTTTGTTCACCAGAAGCTTGCACCACAACGAAGGGCCTGCGTGTTCGGGGTGTTTCGGGTTGATTTATCTCTTGCGCGAACACCTTGCGCCCCGCGCAGGGCCTGTGCAGTCCCAGTGGTTGCAGATAATTTTATCCGCCACGGACGATGCCGACGCCGGATTTTCTGCGACATGGGGCCCTTAACGCTGTCGCGTTAAAAAACGAGCCACAAGTACTTCCATCTAGAGAGCCTACATGCAAGCGCTGTTTTACAGCGCTTGCATGTAGGCTCCCTATTTCTACCAGCCTCGCCTTGTTCGGCCCAAGCGCAGTTCAACGTAAAAAAAAATATAGAACAACTTGATAACCTTTCTATCTGCCCATGAAAAGTACATTCCTACAAAATGAAATAATGAAATGTTATGTGAACTTTACCTTAATCAGTGCAGCAATTATTTGGCGATTCATTTGCTGAACTATCCGCAATTAAAAGTTCACTCACCAGCCTATCAAAATTGCTACTATATGCTATGCGTAGAGTTTCTGTTCTTAAATCGCAGTATTGAGGTATCAAAACAGTGAATAACGTATATATGATACGTTGAGCATAAGAGAATTAAATTTATTTACCTTTTCCTACATTACCTTCATAGGTTGAAGCCTCAGGCAGAGTGACTTCTGATATGCTCATTTACCTCCGCGCGACATGCTGCATTTTCATCGCCCTCTGGTATTTTTTTATGTAATGCGCGATCAGACATTCTTAAGTCTACTATTGCATTTCTTTCCATTGCCTTGTGAAGTTGTGAGTCTTTAGTTGCTGTTTTCATTGTCATTCCTGTGCTGATTACTTGTTTCTTTATCCGTCTGCCCTCACTTCAGTCTATTAGAATGCGTAATACCAAGAGGTCCCACTACAGTTTCTTCACTTCCGGACCTCTTTCTGCATTGACTTTTGTCTAGTGTACTTGAACCGCCGTGTTGACTAAAAACTACATCTCTCTCTCTCTCTCTCTCTCTCTCTCTGGTCTTGCGATGTTTTTTTTTTATGTTGTATGCTCGAACTGAAAGCTTTTGCCCAAGGGTATACCATGTGAGATGTTTAGCAAATGCTATGTCCTGCTGGGTAAACTGCTCACCCTTTAATGGAGCGCATGTAGCCGACCAGCATGAGCAGGCAACCCGTGGCGATGGCCAGCGACAGCAGGGCTCCCGTCTGTGCTTCTAGAAGCACTACGATGTCCGGTGGCTTGATGGCCATTTCCTCGTGCTTCTTGGTACTGTCCGAGGAATCGCGCCTGCTTGTGCGTAGAGTATCGTAGAGGAGAAACAATTAGACGGTGACGATACGGAATTCATTGCATGTTTGCTTTGCATATCTGGACCAGTATTCAGAAAAGAAAATTCTTACGCTAGAATTGTTCTGTGTAGGAGCAAATTCCAACCAATCCTGGTGCTGGGAATAATATTGGTGATAGCGACCAGCTCATGGTAGAGAGCACTTGTGAACGAAAAGCTTTGTGTATTCAGCCCATTTTCTTTTCCTGAGACTCTAGGCCCGTATTCACAAAGAAAAAAAAAGAATATTACACTAAGGAGCAGATTCTAATCGGCATGTTGTCATATTAGAGAATGCGGCCAATTAATGGCAAATGATACTGACGAACGGGGAACCTGATTCTAAAGATTTTCGTTCGAAGTGCCGTATGGCCAATGGTCGACTGCCATCGCCAGTATGTCCCACATTACGACTTGCTGATCTCATCTTACAAACAGTTTTAGCGATAAAACTTTTTTTTTTGCGAATACGGGCCAGGGAGATTTGCGAGTTCGTCCCCCAGTACCTTCATACCATCCGTCGCGCCGAATGGCCTATCCCGCTTATACAGCGGCGCGCGGCTTCGCTCGATCCGAAAAACGAATAGCAATAAGAATGTAAAAGTTATTGCAAAATACGGAGAGTTTCTTGCGTTTGACTTGATTTCTAAGAACAGGCGGCCGATAAATCGTGATAGCGAACACGTTAGCCAAGGCGCACCACGAATAACGACAAAGCTCTCTTTGGCGGTTTAGTTACTAAGAGTTCAGAACGGCTAACGCCACGGTCAGGAATAGAACATCGAGTCCGAGCACGAGCGGCAATCTCGTGCCTAGCGATGGTGACGATGCTTGGCTAGCGTTTGTCGCCTTCACTACAGCCCTTAAAAACAAGAAATCTGTGAATGTGGCTTTTGTTTATCGGAGGGAAGTGTGACGAAACGGGCGGCAAAGACACCGATGTGTTTGCCGCGTCCATACCTCGAGACCAGGGGGTCCTCTTCATCCATGGGAGAATCAGCCCGTTCCTGTCCTGGTGGCATGGGCGAGGTTCTTGAGCTTCCACAGGCGAAAAAAAGGCTCAAGGGACGTTCTTTTCCGAGCTCGGGGCAGATAGGCCGTTCGCTTGCGGTTGGGCGGGATATATTCCTGGAGAAGAGCGGTCAGCGTCGGTCAGAAGCCTCGTCTCGCGCGCACACTCAGCACGCGGTGCTTCGTCTTCTTCCCGTGCTCGTGATGATAATGATGATGATGATGTCCTTAAAACATGGCTCGTACCCACCCTGGGAGATTGGTCAAGAATTGTGCACCCGAACTTTTACGTACTGTTTCTAGAAACTACAACTACTGCGCAATTTAGTAATCAAAACAGACAGATTAATAATTTTCCCAAACAGTACAATTTATAACAGAAATGCTATGGTTGAATACTCAAATATCACTAATACTCTAATATCACTGTAAAAGTAGGAATTTAAAATGCTATTTGTTTTGTTGACTAAATGAAACCGCATACGGATCCCAGTGGCTAAAGCCCAGTACTGAGACACCGAAAGTTTTTACTATTTCCATGCGCGTGTAGACGTCCTGCATCTTCGTCTTCTGTGAATGGAATTCCGAGGACGGCTGATGTTGATTCCTTCCATCGTGACACAATTTAGAAGACAGAAGCCGAGTATATTCGAAGAAGAAAACTTTCCCAGTGGTGTATGGTGGCTAGAATCATAAGCCGCCATACCCCTGTGAACTTTTTTTCTTCTCCCGGACAACCACTATACAGACCCTACATAGGTTTGAGTAAGCTTGACTGTGTGGTGGTGGCACCATACCTTTTAGCTTGCTAGAACGTATATATAGAATGTGTCCCATATCTGACCAGCATTGAAGGCAGTCAGCCTTAATTGCGAAGAAGACAACTTCGAAAATAAGTAATGGAACGCATCTGTTGTTGTTGTAAAACTTTATTTATCGCTATTTACAGAAATGCTACGCGACTACTTGCCGAGATCATCAGTCTTGATGTATCTGTTCCCAGCTAGGCTCAGCAGGGTCGGTTCCTAAGGGAACCGCCCCTGCTGAGCCACATGTCTTCTTCCTTCACCGACCAGCCGACAACTGCTACGTGGGTCCCAAGCTTCGTTAGGCCCACTAGCTCATTACATGAAGAGCGCTTCCCGCTAACACTATGGCGGGGAGAGGGTCGATCAGTCTAGCATGGTAATCGATTAGCCTGCATTGTTTTTGACTTCGATGCTGTCTTTGCATAGCTGTCTTTTTTGCCGCTTTCGTCATAATTGGAACGAGTCGTAAGACGGTCGCTGTCCACTTAGCTATCTATTTAACCGTTTACGGCAGGTATTAGGCCGCAGCTATATACGCCTTCTAGCCGCCATGGCCTGCTCCGCGGCTTTAGGTGGTGCACTGTGTAAACCAGCAGCTATAAACTGTACCTTAAAAAATGACGAATAATTAAACTGACTAGTACTGCGTGCTTTTCTTTGCTGTCGTTATCATTCTCCGTCGAAATTATCTGTCGCATGAATCATTGAGGGAAGATTTGCTTCTTTTTAAAGCTCTTTTAATTATATATTCACATGATCTAATCGCTCAATTACGCAAGGTTGTTTTGTTTGCAGTTTTTGGTTTTGCAACGTTTTTTGTTAATTTCTTTTTTGTAAATTTTTTTATTAGGTTGTTCTTTTTTATGTATATCGCTCGATTCTTGACCAATCCTCTTTAGCGGGTACGTTCCATGCTTGAGGCTCGTCATTATTATTCTTATCAAAGCTTGATGATTATGATGATGACTTCAAATATTGTTAATCAAACAAAGAATCCATCAATGATATTTTAAAGCGAAGCTTTATATGGCTAGGCGAAACAAAAAAGCGTCTGTCCGTCACCTGTCCACAGAAAACTGTCATCGTCAGCATTTGCTCGAGCGTCATCCTCTTCTTCCTCAGCTGGCTCGTTGGCGCCCCTCGGGTTGCTCTCGTGCTCGTGCTCGGCACGCGCTCGTGCCACTGCTCCCGCGTTCGTCGTCGTCTTCTTCCTCAGCTGGCTCCGTTGCCGCTCATCATTCCAGTGTATTTCACTTCTCATCTATCGTCGTAATGGGGAGGCCGCGTTAACGGGGGTATGAGCCATTGCTTAAGGGGGTATGGGACATTCATTGTCTTACGTGACGGACGGATTTAATATTGAAGCAATTTAATTTCGAAGAATTCCAAGCGGCAATGGCGTGCGAATGCTGCTAACCATGCCGCCGAGCAAACTCGAGACATCGAACGCAAACGACAACGGCGGACTGCCGGCATATACCGTCAGTGACGTCGTTTTCTCCGTCGCAGCCAAACGTGCGTGTAACCTCATAATTGAGAAATACTTTAATGAACCATCGGGATTAACCCAGTGATAAACACTGGGGCCGCACGTTTCAGCTTCACCGCCCAAGCACTGTACAGAGTGCTTGGGCGGTGAATTTTTTAAAAATAAGCTCAAGACTATTTATACTTAGCAGAATATGTAAAATGAGGTTTCAAGGTTACAAAATGCAGGCGAGATGTCCTGTAATAATGCAGTAGATAAGATTTATAACGAACAAATAAGAAGCTTATTTCAAGATGTTAGCAGTTACAAAAACAGCAGTAAACTTAATTGTTGTACAATAAAGTTGTAGAGCAACATGAAAAACTCTCGATAGAGATTTCTGTTGCTCAATACGTGCTACATAAGAGTGTTTTTCGGAGCGTGAAAGAAGCCCGTGAATACACGCAAAGTGCTTCGAGCGGCCAGTCGCGCGGCAATTTTGCGTGTATTCGCGGGCTTCTATCACGCTCTGAAAAACACTTTATGTAGCACGTATTGAGCAACAGAAATCTGGATCGGGAGTTTTTCATGCTGCTCTACAATTTTCGCATTGACACTCTTAATCTAATTATAATATTTGAGAAGTTGATTAATTAATTGAGAACAATTATCTAATTAGGCGGAATGCAAAAAAATTATCTGAGAATCTCCGAGCGACGGAAAACAACATTACCTTGGTTCTGTCTAGCTACGTGGCATTTGCGTATTTTTAATTCTTGGTGCATGATAATTGAGACACCCTGTATAATGACAACAATGTTAGCTGTTGCTTAAATACATGAATAGGCATTACTTCTTTAATTTCTTGTGTGAGGGAATTCCACGCTATAAATGAAAAAAAAATGTGCGAAGATTTCCGTCTGTGTAACCGTTATAACTCCCCTTGAAGATTTGTCCTACGTCCAGATGGAAGTCAGCATTCCCTATCCATGAATACGATGGACTAATTATTATTAAATAAATAATTATTAATACATTAATATTTAATTAATAATTATTTATGTATTGAACTGTTGAGGATCATCGTTCGCATGCAACACTGCTGGGTTCATGAGTTCATTAGAGGAGCCATAGGGGAGGGCTTTGGATTTATTTTGACAACCTCGTATTCTCTAAACTCCACCTAAAGTGCAAGAGCACCTTTATTGCGATCATCATTCTTTGGAAACTTCACACAGTTTGCCGTATGTCTGTCTGTCTGTGCTCGGCTAACCTCTTTCACGCCACCTTCGGTCGCTTCGTAGTCCATGGTCTTAAGACATAGGTAGGCCGTCGAGCTGCAGTGCTCAGGTAATTGAGTTCGAAACTAACCGTTGGAGCAGCTTGGCTCACTGAGTATGTGACACAAGGTACATGCCGCTCTTAAATGAAAATTTTTCGCACCAACTTGGATCATTGGATACATGCGCCGCTCATCAGTAAGCCTCTTTGACGCCAACTTCGGTCACTGGCACTTTCATAATAATGATCGTAACATATAAAACGTATAAGAATGGATGCGCCGCCAATTCTTTTGTATCGCATTCCATCACCGCGCATGCTGCCGGCGTGTTCTTTAATCCAACCTGGACCTCGTGCTCAAACTGGCTGAGGAACGAAGTTGGAAACCTCCTGGGCTTTTGGCTAATCATTTTGCCATGGTTCTGTGGCGCGGTACTTGCGTGCTAAAGACAAAGTGAACGACGAAGAAGCGCATGCGCCAGCGAGCACGAGACTGCATCTTCGACCAGCACGCGACGGAAGCTCGAGAGAGCAGAAGCAGAACCGGCTGCGCGGTGCCTACGCCGACGAAGCCTTGGATATCTACATAGGCTGTTATCTCCAAAGGTGAGATATTGTTCCGTTTGCTTCAAGCGTCTCCCGCTTGAAGCAAAGCCAGGGACGATATAAGAGAGCTGTGTACAGTACGGAGAACGCCTAAACAGTATTGAAACCAATATAAGCGTATCGTACGATCTTCGTAGGAAAGTAGCACTTATTGTGACAGATTAGGTAGACTAATATAGTGGAGAAATAACGAGGTCATCAAGTGCAAACTAAATATCTGTTTACATTCGACAGTGGTCTCGGAAACATAATTTGGTGTTCCCTTAACAGTGGATCATGACGTAACATTGCAATTAAGGGCAGGCGTCACATGCGAAGCCTCGCTTGTTTTCGGGCCTCTTACGTTCCGTCACACTCGCATACAATACGAATGGCGAGGGAGGAGGGGGCCGCGGGTCAAATTCTATAAGGCGTGTCTACTGATGGCAGTGTGGGATTCTCCAATTAGTTTTACATTTAACTATAGCGCAATTAATCTAACACAATCTGAAAAATAAAACTAAAAGATTATTGTGACAACGGTTTTCTTTTCTTCTTTCTTATAGCGGGGGGGGGGGGGGGGGTAGGGGGGGACAAAAATGAACCCGACAGGTTAGTAAACTGGGCCAGAATTCACAAAAACTTCTTACGCTAGAATTTTTCGTATGAAATAATTTTAGCCAATCCGGATGCCAGACATGTCATTACCGAAGGCGGCCAGCCAATGGCGAAGCGAACTTGCGAAAGAAAAGCTTTGTGAATCTGGCCCCTGTTTTGCGAGAGTACAACGCTGGTCTATAGTTTGCTTTCATTCAACGCGGCTAAAGCTCAGGCAAGACGGGACAAGTAAAATTTCATGGCTCTGTATTATTCGTATTTTGCTTTCAAATGTCTGCAGAATCGGCGTGATGATTAAGATAAGTAAAGCGAGAACTTCAATTAATCACTCGGTAATTCTTATCGTGCGAGTTAGATTTGAGTGGTCCTTGACATCCTATGCTTACGTGCCGAGTGTCCCCAACTACTCCCCCCATTCATCCCTTGCCTCGCGTCCTCTCTGGTCTCTCGCATATAGTCCGCACCAAGGCAGACCGTGAAGCATGATGCGCCGCAAGGAGGCAGCGGCGGCCGGTGTCCAGGGTGAGGGCGAACACCACCGTGAAGTGAGCAAGCACAGCACCACGTTTGGCTTCATGAAGCTCGCCATCGGATACATGACGCCCTTCTTCCTGCTGCCCATGGTCTTCGTGTTCGGCACCCAGGCGAGTTCGAGTTCAAACCTTACTTTTTTTTCTGCAAAGTCTCGATGGTCTTGAGGGCTAAAAGCTGTTCGAGCCGAACCGATGAAACGAGACTGAACGAGGGAAGCGCCATCTAGCTGGTCCTTGTGCTGTTACGCATAACTTTCCACCTGTGTCCACGTCCTTCTGTCCTGAGGTAAACTAACAACTGTGTCCCTGTCTTGGCACCCTTACGCTGTCGCGAGAATCGTGGAATTTTACGAACTAGTTCTCTTTTAAGTACTCTTGGTTAATAGCGAGCTGAAATTGCTTTTTCAACAGAATTCTTTAGAACTTCACAGGACACGTATAACTGATTTCCCCTCATGAGTTCTCTGGAGGATCTCACGGGGATGGTCGATCCATGGCAGGAAAAATTAGCATTGGATAAATGTGGTATGAATCATTATAGCCTTGTGCTGCATCCAATGCTGCGTCCACATGTTTTCTTCTAAAACAAACATTCGCACTTTCGCCTTTCAAGATACAGCCGCCCAAGCGGGTGCGCGCGGCTGCTCAGGCTGCGCGGAGTAGAACGCCTCTCCGCCCTCCCCCCCTTCCATACCCTCCCTCCAGAGCGTTGCGCGCGACTGAAGACTGCGCGCTTCCTTCCCGTTTCCCGCCCTTGCGTGTGCGAGTTTGAGCCGCGATCGCCTGGCTCACCCTCGAACCCTTTCACTCGCACGTACAGCATACGGTGCGCGGCGACAATTTTATCGCCCGTGGAGTTTATACGGAACCTCACGGCGACGGCGACGGCAGAAATGTGCAAGGAGTGTCCACATAATTGCTATCGCAATAAAAGAAGCATCTGCGCACAATGTGGCCGCGGGAATGAACTTCATCTTTAGAAGGCGCATGACTTCTTGACCTAGCATCTGTGTCACCGTACCCAAGCGAATAATTACAAACGCAAGCGATTAACTTGTCCATTTCGACAGCTTGGCAATACCTGGCATGTGTGTGCACACCATGCAGCCCATCAAGTGCATCTACATCATGACGGTGATGATCATGCTGTGGATCTTCGAGCCGGTACCGTACCAGATCACCTCGTTCTTCCCGCTCATCATGGGGCCGATGCTGAACCTGACCACCACCAGATACCTGGCCAAGTACTACTTCAACGTGAGCCGCATGTCGTTGTTTTGTGGTGGCTGGAAATGTACAACAGCTTAAACAGATCTTGCAAACACTGACCGTAGTCGACGTATTGTAGCTTTTTTAATGCGAAAGCATTATATGGCGCATGGGGCCGGAAATCCGGCGTTGGCGTGACCACGATGGTCCAAAAAGTCGTGTGCAAAAGTGATCCACTCGAGGCAGTTGGTGACGTCAATTAAGGCAAAGTTCATTAAGGCAGAGTTAATTAAGGCTACGTTAATTAACGCAGGTTTAATTAAGATTGTGTTCATTACGACACTCGAACCCACGACCATTGGTGGGAATCGAAGCCATGGCCGTTTGTGTTAATAAAGGCGAATGTAATTAAGGTACAGTTAATTAAGATATAGGTAATTAAAGCATTCGAACCCACGACCTGTGGTGGTTGCAGTGCTTTCGCATTCGTCCACGTAGGGATAACTAAGTGCCCCTTGATTTTTTTTTTGTCTGTTCCGCTTAGCTTCTCGGTGATAACTGAAAATACGGGTTTCCGCCAGACCTCTGTATTGCCGTATTTACGGTATTGCGAATCCGAACTCGACACCAAAGGATGGAAACTTGCTACCGCAGGAGCCGATCGCCAGCTCTATAGCCGGCCTGACGGTGGCGCTGATCGCACAAAACTGCGGCCTCAACCGGCGCCTGTCGTACAACCTGATCCTGATCGTGGGGCCGCGCGTCAAGTGGCTCATGCTGTCCTTCATGGGCATGGTGTTCTTCCTGTCCATGTTCATCAGCAACGTGGCCGTGACGAGCATGATGATGACCGTGGTGGACACGCTCATCTACGAGATCTCGCAGAGCAAGCTGCGCAAGCGCGTCAACGAGCTGCTCCGGAAAAGGGAGAACCAGGGAGAAGGTACTGCTCTACTCTTCCCATTTTTCAACTTGCCAAAGCAAGTTACACTCAGTCGAAGAGCATAATTTCGGACAGCACGACAAAGGACGAAGAAAAGACGCACAGAGCAGAGCGCTGACCGCCAGCGCTCTGTGAATCTTGTCTGACGCCTCTTGTGTTTCATAGGCGCCCCCGAGACTAGTATATTGCGATTTTAGTTGCTACAGCAATATATACTTAGCCCCGTATTCAGAAATGCTTCTTAACTTGAAGCCAGTGCTTGACATGACTTATATGACGCCTGGCGTGAGCGGGCCCAAGACGTTCATTGCGTTTCCTTCGATGCGTTCACGACAGACGTCATTTAAATTGAGTCAAACAAGGGCTTTGAAGTTAAGATGCATTTATGAATATGGGGGGTTAGTATTTCTACTTGCTTCTTGACACCTTGTCTGAAGGCTCGTGTGTATTGTATGTACCTTCGAGGATAGCAATCACGCAACATTTACTTGTGGTAGCAAGTTTTACTTAGTGTTTGTGCTGTTCATGCAGACTTGCGTGTGAAGCTCATTGTGTGTCATTTTTTCTACCGAGATGTGTAATCCCTTAAAATTTACCTTGCTACAACACTGACATATGCTCGCATGGTTTCGTAATTCTTAAGCATCTTGTGTGTCCCGCGTCTGATCACGCTAATAGTTAAAATTAAGAAATAACATTGGAAAATACGCAACGCCGTGCGTCAAAAATCTTGAAGGCAACAGCCGTCATTTGTCGAGAGTATGCTATAGGTGGCGTTGCAATACCGCGCCACAGCGAATATGGTAGCTTCCCCAAAACATCTACAACACGTGCGTCTTGTAATTCAAGTTCGTAGACATGCGCCTCTAACGCCAACTGGTGAGCGAGATCACATTTTTCAACTGCACCATGTGCAAGAGAGAGACTAGAACTTGCTATGGGAATTCGTTTCCGTCGCAGTTTTATGCTAAGAGCATCTTGGTATCTTCTTCTTCTTTCTGGGGTTTTACGTGCCAAAACCAGTTCTGATTGAGCCACACCGTAGTGGAGGGCTCCGGATTAATTTTGACCACCTGGGGTTCTTTAACGTGCACTACAACGCAAGCACACGGGCGTTTTTGCATTTCGCCTCCATCGAAATGCGGCCGCCGCGGCCGGGACTCGATCCCGCGATATCGTGCTCAGCAGCGCAACGCCTTAGATGACTGAGCCACCCCGGCGGGTGAGCGTCTTGGTATATTTGGTGGTGCCTGAATACTGTCGAGGAGTGAAATTGTTGATTTTGCGCACACTTGCAGCCTGTACTGGCTTTGTGCTGCTTATTAGAACCCGTGTTTATTACCCCTTATTTGTGCATGATTAATTTTAGTCATTATATACTCGACCACTTTGCAATACTCGTATCAGCATGTTATGCCTTCGAACAAAGGCGCTGGTCGAGGCGAAACCATTACATTGGCATAATTTGTAGGGTTTCTAACTTCGAATATTGCGAGAATAAAGTTAGCTTGTTTCTTGCGTTCTTTTATTTAACTGGCTTAACAGTCTGATTATTTTTTTTTATTCTTTCAGAGCCTGACTACGAAGAGGTCGTCCACATCGAATCTGTGTACGTTATGAACAAGCTTTGCCCTTACGTTGGTTCGCGCAGCTTCTCGTGGTTGCAGGTTTCGTACTGGACTACGCTTTATAGTTGAAAAGTTCCAGTCAAAAAATAAATTTAGGATATATAAAATAAATGGCTAATACCGTATGCATTAGCGACGCTGTAACAGGCTAGGCGAAGTCCTTGATTGATGGCACTGACATAGGCTATTGCGTCGCCACTTCAGCATTTAAGAAAAAATTGTAATTTATTGCCGTAAAGGGGGATCATATTCAAATATTATATAACACATGGAAGTCCGACTTTCCGTGGAGACACAGCCTTCATCTTCTTAGCATGGCCTATCGTGTCGCATGACTCAAAAGGTGCGCGTTATCCGAGAATCGAATGACCCAATTTTTCACGAGCAACTTAACGGAATGTACCTATAGTGTGTCGATAAGGGAATCTGGCACTAATGGTTCTTCTGTGCTCAGACTACTAGCTCGTTCGGGCTCAATTTCGTGCTAAGGTGTCATTTATTGGGTGATTTTGTCTGAATTGTTACCACACTTGCATTGAGAACTTGCCCCCTGTTTTGTCCGGAATAAATTCGGAAGGCGTAACGTGCAGTACAGAAGGTGAAAAGTGTAGATTTTCGCAGCAGAATGAACGGTGGTGATGCCTGTCGCCAGGATGGCGAAAAATCGCACCGCGTTCTGTCTTTTTCACCATGGAACAGATGGCGCCATTGTATCAATGTTTCTAGGTAGCCTTCATACGGACGCCTAGCGCTTTAGCGCGCGTGCCCATGGGAAGACTTCCTACATGTTCCCATCCGACGAAGAAGTAAGCTTCATCTTAAGCGTCATCGTCTGCGGCGATGTTAGTATTAATTTATTTTGAATGAAACAGGGATATATTGCATCTAAAAGATAGTGTAAATAAAACGGACTGCTAAATGCCACATTTACGTCCAATTTGAGCGTGCATGTGCCAGCTGTATTAGCATACATAACCGTCTGTAACATTCGCTTCAACTATTATCTGCAGAGGTCGACAAAGAGGTGTTGTCGGCTTCGTTTGCATTTGCAGAGTTATTTCACTTTAAACATGATTGCGCTTTCGCGTCCGAGCTGTCAGCAGGCACTTGTGCTGTTTCGTCCGTTTCTTGTAATCGCACTTATAGCGCACTATCTAAATCAATGAATAGGAAAGAATTAAGCCCTCGTCTTTACTCTAGCGTTTATTTATTCAGAACTATCGAAGTACACCACAAACATGCAACCAGGCAGTCCTTTCAATAGATGGTGTTCAAATCCACGCCCCAGCAACGGTTGCCTCCGAGCAACAAAAACAGATCTCGAAGATTATGCTTTTCCGGCCTGCATTCACCGGAAGTGTTTGCTGAACCGGAAACACATCATGGCTGCCATGTTTTAGAGGTTACCAATTGTTAACTTGTTTTTACTGTTTCACTATGCGCAGAAAGAGTAAGCAGCTGCGCAAGACTTTTCTGCTCAGCATCGGCTACTCGGCGACGCTCGGAGGCTTCTCGTTCATCACGGGCAACCGCATCAACAACGACATGTCCCATCGAATCAACAGGTGCGAGCCATCGAATAGCTCAACCCAACATTACTTTAAACACTTGAAAATTGCTTTGAACGGCAAGGCTTGGGAATTGTTATTCAAAGGACTAAGATAATATTGAATAGCCTGACAAAAGAACAAGCGCAAGTGATTAAAGGTGTGTAAAAGCTGTGCAAGGGTAGAATTTTTTAAGCCAAACCGACATACGGGATCTGAATCACGAAGAGGACGTTCGAGTCCAGCCAAAATAAGTTGGAGCGTTGAATGTCAGCCGCTCTCAGGTCATTACCGCCAGCTTACCGATATCTTTGACAATAAATATATCGAAACAGTTCATTCTGCCATAGTAAGATATGCTGCTGAGAAGGTTAACGAGGAAGCTTGAGAAGCAAAGAACCACGCTATGAGCGATGGAACAAAAAGTGATCGGCGTATTACGTAAAAGCAAACGGATGTAGCGCACATTCTGAGATTCTGAGATTTACCAAAGAAACTAATTCGGTCGGATCATGTAATGCGTAGGGCAGATAACCGTTGGTGTATTAGTGTTTCAGAAAGGGTGCCAAGAGAGGAAAGCACGGTCGAGGAAGGTAGAGGATAAGGAGTTGTGACAAGATCAGAAATCTTCCAGGCAGTGCACGGAATCGGTTGACGCAAGACAGGGGCGATTGGAGATTGCTGAGAGACGCCTTCGTCCTGCAGTAGACGTACAATAGGAGGGTGGTCCTGATGATGCATTACGCACCTTCATTTCTCCGTTACTGCGACCCTTAGTTTAGAGATAAAGCTCCCTTGTACGACGAAACACAGATATTTCATTGCCAAGCTATGAGCCGTTCCATATGACGGATTTGCAATAGAAATAGTTTGAAGTCTATTGAACTCGAAGAGAGGCATCGTTCGTCGTATTTTCGTGCTGGTTGTGAATTTCCTTGCGCCATGACGTCGTCAGTCCATGTTCGCGTCACTCGCCTTCCGCAGGGATGCACGAGACACACTGATGACACCGACTACGTGGGCGCTCTACTGCTTTCCCGTGGGCATGATCTCCATGCTCATGGGATGGGTGTTCCTGTACACCGTTTACCTCAAGGAGTAGTAAGTGCACCGTTTATTAACTTTTATTGCGATAGCAATTATATGGACACTTCAACCGGATTTCTGCCGTCGGCGTCGCCGTCGCCGTCGCCGTGAGGTTCCCTATAGATAAAATCTTCGCCGCGCGCCGTATGCCCAAGCGGAAGCGTGCGGGGACGCGCGCTATCACGGAGAGCGAACGCACTCAATCTCCCACGCGCAAGCAACGAAGCGGGAAGCCAGCGCCGGAGGGAGCGGGGGGGGGGGGGGGGGGCGCATTTCTACTCTGCCAACAACCGCGCTCGTCGCTCGACCGCACCGTCTCTTATCTCTCCCACGCGCAAGCAAGGAAGCGGGACGCCAGCGCCGTAGGGAGCGGGGGGGGGGGGGGGGGGGGGGGCGCATTTCTACTCTGCCAACAACCGCGCTCGTCGCTCGCCGCACCGTCTCTTATCTCCACACGGCTCTGACCTTTATGCACTGTGTATTCGCCGCTCAGTTTCTGTTGAAGCGATAGACCGCACGTACCTTCGCCCGCTGCAGCGTATGGGCTTGCTGCCAGCGTTTTGACAGTCGTTGTCTGCAGTCATTCAGTGTGATCTGTTCATGTTTGTTTGTGCGCGCTCACACCACGCTTGTTCATTCAGTTAGTGATAGTCGGGCCACATTTTCCAACGCACGCTACACATGTAATGCTGCCCGGATCGGCAGTGCAGCGCTACAGGTGTGTCCCTTCGCACGCGCGCTGCCCACGGGAAGCGCTTCTCATCAACACCACCGTTTCACACGCGCCTTCTCGTGGTCATCGAGTCTCTCTTCATGTCGGTCTACTTACGCCGCAGCACACCTGCTTACTTAATCAGCTCATGTTTACTACAATTCATATTGCTACCAAAGCCGCTCACCTTACTTCGTATGACATTGCTGTGTTGCTATCGCATTCATTGCTTCGCCCTTAGGGCGAAACTGTGACATTTTTTTTAAATTACTAGTATACCCGATGGCCCCCGATTCAGTGCACGCTATACTCGCACACTTCCACGCTCCAAAACATAGTTCCCGAGAGACACCGACATTGAAAGAAGTTTGTTTCCACCATAGCGTCACGAGAATGAACCAAAATAATTGGCTGGTGCGTATGTAGAAAGTTTATTTGAGCTGGACAGCGGTGTTTGACGCTGCATTATTGGGTCGTTGCCTGCCATATAGCGGAAGTCTGCAAAGTATTCGGATTCGGAAACTGTTATGAACGCACTTACTTATGTCTATCTTTTGTTTAGAAAACCTGCGATATTTTATGGATTTATACTGTCAGTTATAAATCGGCACAAAGGGAGATTCATGCAGAAAATTATGTTCCGAACTTACGTCCTAGTGTTACGAAGGAGGTTACGTAGTGCCTTCGTCACTGCTATTCAACCTGCGTGCCAACTTTTAGCTGTGCCGTAATGACTTATCAGTTAATTGAACAGTCTATGCTAACATTGAACACAGTGTAGTGCGAGTTTAATTAACGCTAACCCCTTGTTACCTGACATGCGTTCACATGTGGGCACACAACAATGTTTGCACATTGCATCCACTGGAATGCTGTCGCTGCGACGCGCAGTCGTAGACAGGCTTAACTGAACCATGCAGGCAGCAACTGAACAATTTAATGCTTTCCTGCGTATAGAGCAGCACATATGCTGCTCTATAGATTGTCATTCGCCGTGGATATACGATGTCATTCGCCGTGGATATGCGACAAGTCACGCGCGCTCGAACGTGTCATTTGCTGGCACTCTTTGTTTCAGTGAGCAACAGTCGCGACTCGACATCAGGGAAGTCAAAGAAGTCGTCCGGGACAAACTTCAAAACATGCCTCGGACGTAAGTGTAAAAACTCCCTGTTCGTGTATAAGCTCCTAATGATAGGGAACAGAACATTAAGGGCACGTATCCACAATATTTTTGCTACTCCTAAGAGCGTTTCCTTGTTGGCTGCTTTTCCGGCTCTCACAGCTTACTATAGAGCTGGCGTGAGATCTAGATAATAGCTGGAGCAGTGGCCAATCGTTGGTGGCACTTGTGTAAGAAGAAATGCGTAAACTCTGACCCAGAACTCAAATTCGCAAGACATATCATTTCTTTATTAGAACCCAGAAATGCTCGTAGGGAACAATGATCAGCCAATTGAAAGAGCGAGCACAGCGTTTGTGAATGAGGCCGCTCAACTGCATATAGCTCTCACCAGCAAAAAGCTCTGATGGCCCCTGGGCCCGTTTTTACTAAATAGTTCGTACGATAAATTTGCTTGTAAAAACAAGTGCGAACCAATAATGACATTGGACACGTAACGAAGGCGGACGGGCTAATGGCGAACAACTCAGTGCGTGATTTGTCGGTTTGTGTGTGTGTGCAGGCACGCCGAAGTGCTGTCGACGTTCCTCTTCTGCCTGTGCCTCTTTCTTTGGGCGACCAAGAGACCCGTAATCATTCCTGGATGGTCCGACATGCTTGGACTAGAAGAGTCAGTACAAAAACCAGATACCTTCGTTTATTTTGTACTAAAAAATGAATAGTTCTGTTGAGCTGGGTGAAACTTACAGCTAGCAATTTTGAACCTTGACACTCATCATAAAGACAACGAAACCAACTACCAGTGGACCTACGGACGCCTTGTTTGCAGTACAGGTTGGCCACCAGTAAAGCAGCTTACGTATTTGTTTCTGAAGATAACATTAAGTGTAATCGGGCATATAGATGGAATCACCGAGTGACCGTCATCAAGATTCTCGCGTCGTTCTAAGTCAATCTTGTGCCCACCATATAGCTTGCGCTTCATCTAAGGAGCGTCGCTGACCTTGTAATCGTTTTGGGAGAATGGTGAATTGGGCTGGTTAAGGTTCGTAATTGCTACAGCGCAGAAGACGATGACGCAGGGTAGGCACGAAACGACAGGACCTGTGGTTTCGTATCTCCTCTTCGTCTACGTGTTTTGCGCTGTATCGCCATTTTTATCTCCTATGATCCCTATACACTGCCCTCCCTAATCCACAAAAGTTTAGTTTAAGACAGATTTTCTTACAGTTTTTATTCTATAAAAAAAAGAGGGGGGGGGGGGGGTTGCGGGAAGAGGCGCTGAACTTGTAGGCAACACGGAAATTCCGGGAGGTATCGTGATTGACGTTTTTCTTGGAGAGCGAGAGCATATTGAAGACGACGCGTCCAGTTATCTGTTTATATAATTATATGTAGAGAGTACTTGGGACCCGATGTTTAATAAGTAAAAAAAGTGCAGGCGCACGTAGAAATGCAAGAACAAATATTTAATTTATATGTTTGGTGTTTTTCGGATATAAGCATTTGCGCTGTATAGTGTGCAGTCACACCAAATGCAATAGCACCAACGGCAGGTCTTTTAAATTGCACGAAAGAACATTCGATGCTTGCACTGCTTTCCAGTCGTCAACCTGGACTAACGCGCACAATTTTCTGCCCTTAACATATCTACATACAAATTTGTTCACGTCGACCTTGTTGCTTGTTGTACTTTCGCTATGTGTCCCATTAGCGCGCACTTTTACATAGAGGACCTCGATCGATTTATACGCTGGACGACATAGATCAAGAAACGAAAGTGCAAGAAATGAAAAATCACTTATAGGCGCATGCTATGCGCACGTGTGTGTAATTTATCCTTGAAAGGGTTAGCAGAGCATCGTTTCATGCCCACTCGAGCACTCGAGCACATGGCAAATAGTCCCTGTTATGCTACGTACTAAGCAAACAGTTGTCAGATCTGATATACTCTTGTCTGTTTCATAGGAGAGTTAAAGTGAGAGTGTCGTTTTGGCGAGACACTTGCCGAAAGAGAAGCAGCTTGAGCTTCGACCGGTTGATTATGTTTGCAGAAGCTACGTGACTGACTCATCGGTGGGGTTCCTGATCGCCTTAATCGCGTTCATGATTCCCGTGAGGAGTTTCAACTTCTCGCTCGAGCACCGTCTGATGGAGTGGAAGTTCATCCAGAAGAACATGCCTTGGGCAATCATTTTCATCATAGGCGGCGGATCTACGCTCACCGAGGTCATCCGGGTACGCACGCACCTTACGTGTTTCTCTCTTAACGTGGTTTTCGAAAACTAACAACGATCCAAATTGTAGGGTTTAATTTGATAATCATAATCACAAGCAACATAAAATCTTACGAAGGCTAGCTTGTATGAAACGTTTTATCAGTAAGAAATTTTGCCTTCACGGTTAAAAAACATCGCGCGAATTCGATTAAGCGGCCGCGCAGTAAGTTGTTCACTCAGGATCGAGTAAAACACTTCAGAAAAAAAGAATCTTTATAGTTTACTTGACACCTTACTGCGCAGAAGCTCACTGTTACTTGTAGGAAGCTTTTGAACCGTTGAAATGCTTCGTGTAAGCCGTCCCACCTTGTTTCAGTATTAGCCTTAGTGAGCCCCTCGTTTTATCTAATGTTTTATCTAACGTTTCATCTCGTTCACTGCGTAGCGATGGCCTCGACTTTGGCAGCATTTATTTATTTATTTATTTATTTATTTATTTATTTATTTATTTATTTATTTATTTATTTATTTATTTATTTATTTATTTATTTATTTATTTATTTATTTATTTATTTATTTATTTATTTATTTTTACATACTGCAACCCTGTTAGGGCTATGGCAGGAGTGGGGAATTAGACAGTTGTATGAAGTCGCATGCGATGACTTATTGGCCGGTTGCCGACTCCCAAATCCATGTACCACGTGACGCCTGCAGTTGAAAGGATGTCCCCCATCCGCCGCCATGGCCTATAGGGGCGCTGGCTACACTTGCTGGGCAAATCTTGTAATCCGCCACAAATTCCCGAGAAAGTTGACGGGAGGACAGCCATCGCCATAGCTTAATAGGCTGAGTACCGCACGTGTCATACGGAATATTTGCCCTTTTGTCCACTTTCATCTTCCTATTCTTATTATTTCTACATGTCAAAAATGATCAAAAAAGTAACGAAGTTAATTTTCCACATACGTTTTCTGGCTTCATTTCCTGTTTGCTTCGCATGGTTGTAACAAAAAATCAAGCCCATCGGTTTACCTTTAGTTTACGCCGATGACTTTTTCTGGGTTTCGTTGGTGCATATACATCAAACGCTTTTCATCCACATTTTTCTCCATCCCGCGGTGTGCGTGCGACAAACAGAGCAGCTCGTTGTTCAGCGACGCCGTGAATGCCGCAAGCACGGCGAAGCTCCACCCGGTGGCCAACCTCGTCGTGGCCGTGTTCATGAGCTCCATCATCAGCGAGTTCACCAACGCGGAGATGACGATCCACCAGATACTGGACATCGCCGAGAGAAAGGTGAGTGCGGATTCGTCGCCCGGCTACTGCAGTGGCCCGAGCTGGTCTTGAAATTCAAAAATACCTTGTTCTCGGTCAAGTACACTGGGAAACTATTGTATAGAGGAAATAAAGGCACAAGAACAAGACCAGGCGCCAGGTGCGTTTGTGGCTTGCTTGCGCTACGTGGCTTCGCCAAGTAGAAACCTCTGTGGGAATGTTTTTGGACGGCCGTATTCTAGCGGACGATTCTCTATTGAGAATCGAACATGTTGGACGCTGAGGAAACCGTGACCACAAAAAAGAAGGCGGACAACAACGGAGCGCTACTACCAACTCGCTTTATTGCCATCTGATAGACACCAATAATATAACCGACAGGCACAAGAATTCACACAAAATGAAACAATAAAGCACAAAACAAGATAACGACGCCTTGTTTACACTGCAGCGCTTATGAACCGCATTTCTTTCCTGAAACAAGCAACGGACGTATCACTAATGCACTCGTTTCCCGTTTACTTGATATAGTAAGCCCTCAGTGATTCTCTGGCCACGAAATTCGTGCGTTTGCCTAGTATTACGATGCCGATTAGCCTTGATTCACATTTGAAAGATTTAAATATTTTCGTCATCCCCGCCGAGTAGCTTCGAGCGGTTAAAAAAATTAGATTCTGGAGTTTTACGTGCCAAAACCACCATCTGGTTATGAGTTCCGCCATAGTGGGGGACTTCGCATTAATTTTGACCACCTGAGGATCCTCAACGTGTACCCAATGCGCGGTACACGGGCGCTTCTGCATTTCACCCTCATCGAAATGCGGCCTCGTTCCCGCGACCTCGTGTCTATTGCAGCGCAATGCCGTCGCCACTAGGCAACCACGGCGGGTTCTTCGAGTGGTTGCGGTCCTTTCCAGTCGGTGGCTGATACAGCATCCATGCAGCAATAAATGTGGACGTAGTTAGCCTGATCGAGGCGCTGAGCAATGAAAATATTAGGAGGAACGTAGATATGACCGTGGGAAATGGTTAGAGAATGCTTAGGGTATAATATTAACGCTCAAAGTTGAACACACAGCAGAAAGGTAATAAAATGAAGCTTAGTGGCATGTGCATCACTCTGTTTTAGGTAATATCATCGTAATCATCGTAATCATCATCATCATCGTAATCATCACCATCATCATCATCACCATAGTCTGTATTCCGTATAGGGTTAGGAGGCAGAGTTGTGTGACCGGGCCCTTATTTACAATAACTTCTTACGCGAGAGTTTTTCGTAACAGCAAATTCTACCCCCAATCCTGATTCTTCACATATCATTAGCGAAGAAGGTCGACTAGTGACAAACAGCAGTTGCGAATGAAAAGCTTTTTGTGATGTGAATGCGGGCCCTCACGAGCAGCTCCCGCCGCCATTCTATGAGCGCCGTCGCGTGATACATTACTGTTCGGCAGAGAAACCGACTCAACAGCCACGACTCTTGTGTTCACTCGCTGGCGCTTGCTTATGCGTTCGCTTCAGGAATATACCGACAGTGCCAGCGTTTGCTGCTTCTCGTGTTACACGTGTGCTGCAACGAATTCGCCTTAGTGTTCGGATTGTCATTTTTTTTCTAGCAGTAAAAATGACGCCGCCACCGTTCTGATGTTCCAAAGAATCGCCAGCGTTTGGTATCGCCTTTTCGTGTCGCTGCTCTCGTCGTTCGAAGAATTAGCGAAGGATTAGCGTCATTCATTGCTTTCGTTCACGTGCTTCTCAATCTCGCAGCAAAGAGAAAGCCGGACCAACGCGTTGTACTATATGCTACCCATGGGCCTCGCCAACAACTTCGCGTTCATCTTGCCCTCGTCAGAGGCATGGAACGCCATCGTCTTCGAGATCGGCGGTCTCTCCGTCATTGATATGGTACGGATGACCGCTAGCACGCTTATGGCTATATGTACGCGGTACATAACCAACGTTCTTCGTCACAAGAAGTTGAGGTTCATTGGTCTACAAGCTGTGGATATTGTTGATATTGATATTGATAGCGGCCATTCCTTCCGTCTTAAAGGACACAAACACGATGACGTGAACACTAATTGACACTTATCGTAGCAATTTTGGTGGGTTGTTCGAGGTTCTTGATTAGAAAGCATGAAAAGCACTAAAATGTGTGAAGGGAAAACTATGCGTTAAGCATATATTTAATGCGTGGCCATTCTTTGGCGAGTACTTCAACAAAATCTGTCTGTCACGCGAAAAGTGTAATGCCTTGTATCTGCACGAAAATGCGAAATTTGCTAAGTTAACACGTTTAATCGTTACACTAGTGCAAATGCAGATGATTGGAAGCTTTATAAGTGATATGCAACAATTGAAAAAAAAAAAAAAATTGATCAGAGAAAACCGTTCTCGTCAGGCGACTCGAAAGCTTACTTTCCCGCGTTGCGGGTGTGTGTGCAGAGAAACCTGCTGTGGGGCTGCCCAGTATAAAAATAAGTATAGGTACATGTGATAATAGTTTAGTAATAATAATAAGTTATTGGGCGCGTAAAAAAAACTGGTGATGTCGCCGTCGCCGCGACGAAGTCGTAACAAAAAAAAATGAAAAAGTGAAAATAAAATAAAAGGAAAAAACAGCTGTGGTGAAAACGGTTGTTACGGCGTTCCGGTTCATTTGATGCAGTCGTTTCTAAGGGGCCATGCAGCTTACTGGAAGCTTACCTCCACACCGTTCAGTATACGGATTTCATTTCTTTGGCACCGGAAATGCGGTGGGTAGACATGCATAAGCTAGGGAAAGCAAGTAAGCAAAGGCGAAGTAACAGCCAAGCCAAAGGATGCTTACGCATTTGTCGACAATTCTGGGAATTTCTGTAGCAGTTTTATTCCCGTGTTTGCGTTTGTAGTTTGTGCTTGTGGCACTTGTTTGTAGCGCTTGTCCTTGTAGTTCCTGTGCTTTTGTTTGTATCGCATGTTTGTAGAACTTGCGTTTGTAGTTATTTCTTCTAACCGTATACCTCTTCCTTTTCACATTCCGGTTCTTAGCGCTGTATTTCGGTCACACTCATGACATGGTGGGCCAATTTTGTAAACAATCTTCGAAACCCAGCAAAAGAAAACGACCGCCAAAATATCTGATCACTGCCACGAGGAACTGTGCACAGTAACGCTTGACTTCGACTCTGTACTCTGGTTCAGTACTCTACTGCGACTTGGACTCAATACTCTCAAGTGGATGACACCAGTTTCGAGATAATAATTACCGAACATTGCGGAGGAATGCATTGGAGTTCCAGTTACTTTTGTGCTTCAATGCATAAAATGACGTTTTGTTAAGAAAATAAGTGGAGCGACATTGCATTTTTACCACAAGTTTGACGGCGCCTACCTCGTAAATGGTGTCATCCACACAATTTTTTTTAAGTGCACACGCCCTGCAGTCTCCACCTGTTAGTATGTGTGAATTGCAATATGTGCCATAAGGTAATTAGCTTCAACACTGTTAGTGCAATTTTCTTGATTAGTCGATTATGCATTTCAATTTTTTGTGCAAGTAATGTCCGCCTCTTCGAGTAGACCAGCACATGGACGAGAATCGTGCCTATCTGCCACGGGCAATTAAAAAAAAATTTGAAAGTGTTCGCTGAAACACCCTGTAGAGTTAGCGAAGGTGGCCTTGTGAGGCTTTGTGAGCCCGGCCCCATATTCTGGATGCCGTTTCGAACGCCGTCCACGCGAAGTGGTTGATGCGTCAGGTTCGAACCACAGTCGCGGAGTGGCAACTACGGAGTTGGAATGATTCCGGAAGTATTCCACAGTTTGAAACACCCGGCGTGGAATGGGTATAGAATGATGGTACCGGTGGGGCAGGTGGAATGAGAATGAAATGGGAGTCCGAGATTCTGGAATGAAAATAAAATAGAATGGGCGCATGCTTCCTGGAGAACTAAATATTGATTTTAGGCCAGATTATATAATGCTGGTAAGTTTGCTAATTAGACTAAACTATACTTGACCAAGTTACTGCATACCATATTTCACTCAATATTGGCTCTTTTAATATCTGTTTATAGGTGACTACCTCGGCCACGGCAATTATAAACGTCTCGGTATTCGGTGCATTGTACATTTCTGAAGAAACAGAAGACGTTTTGCGTTACAAGGCTCTTATGCAATGTGCTCTACCATCGAGTGCTCGCACAGTGCTTCTTTTAAGGGGTAATTCAAAAGCTTTCATCGCGCGTAGTTAGGCAATTTACTTAGGAAAGGCTTCCTTTATAAACAGTAGATATTAGATTACTGGCAACATCGTGCTGCAGTGATAAGGGGCCGCAAAAGTGCGCTTGTTCTAGTGCAACAAAAAATAGTACGTAACATTATTTTGTAACGTTATTAAGACTTGAAAAATACGTTTTCAGTTACTGCACTCCAAAAACAGTTTGCACACTTCGGGACGTATTTTTGTCACGCAACAATCTGAGGGGTAATTGGAGATCGCAGGGAGAGGCCTTCGTCCTGCAGTGGACATGCTGCTGCTGCTGATGATAATAATAATTATTGTTATGATGACGATCTGAGGGCCTTTCCGTTCTTTAACAGCACGCCCGGTAATTCTAGGTCGCGACCGGCACGCGCGTGATCACGTGACATGACATCCTTGACGGGAAACTAGGTAGCGCGTTCAAGAAAGGAAACGCAAGCATGACAGTGTTTCATTTACTGGGATTCAAGGGATGGAATGAATTCTCATTTCCGTTCTCACTCCAGGAATGGGAATGCCTTAAATTTCACCATTCCGATGAGTTAAAAGGGGTGGAATTATGGACATCTTCACTCAGTGGGGGATGGAGTGGGAATGGAATGGAGGGCCCCATCTCCGCAACTCAGGTGTAAACGATGTCTCACGCTGGGAAAATTCCATATACTATACTTTCACGTACACTCATGCCCCGAACACGAATATGCCGGGTTTCTCAGCGAACGTGGAGCAAAATCACAGAATTTTGTGCGGACGAAATTCGCCAAACCTTTAAAAATGCCGCCGCGGCCCACCGATTGCGAGTTTCAGAGACTGTTTTAAATGAAAAAAAAAAATTAAAAAGCTAGGACATTCGATATGCGCGTTGTCCGTGCCGGCAGGTCACGTGACCAAGCTGTCATGCTCGCATCCCCCCTCCGCATTGTCTGGCGCAGATCATCCCGGGCCTTTTCATGAAGGCCGTGTCTCTGGTGCTCAGCATGCTGTCGTTCTTCACGACGGGCGTGGTGCTGTTCCAGATCAACGAGCACGCCGACAACATGTCCTCCTTCAACGTGGCGCCGATTCACAGCAGCCGCCTCAGGGTGCCCGTGGCTGCCCCTTACCGAGGGATGCACAAGTGGCCCTTCTGAGATTGATCGCCGCCGGCGATACCATTATACGATATATATAATGTTGTGTTATTCGCACTAAACGGCACGTTTGCCGCCACAAAGTGATAATGCTTTTAACTGCGCCTATGGGGCTCGTTTCTTCGGTTTGCGCCTGCGTGAATTACCGAGGTTTTGGGGTGCTTGAAACTGTGGAGGAAGGAAGAAACATTACATCACGCAGCCAGCTTTCGCGAGCCAACTTTCCGTGAAGCAGTCCCCCTCTCTTTTTTTTCTCTCTCTCTCTCGCTCGTGCTTCCACGGGTCCGCCCAACACGTGACCCGGTTCTCAGTGAACTCGGCCCAGTGTGCCCGGTTCCCGGTGGGTTTTAATCGATGCGCATACTTGTTCTGGTGATTGGCCGATCGGTCTGCACGCACCCATTTGCTCCCTATATGCTTGCGGAACTTCGGTTGTTTCTTTTATTATTTAACATTTCTTTGTCATTTATTATTTAACATTCCTCGTCTTCGTTGCAATGTGCGAGTGGCGGCAGGAGCACGTTGCTGTCGCGCGCCCGTTGTATTTTCGGAAAGCTAGCTAGGGAGCCTAAATACAGGCGCTTGTATTTCGGCTCGAAATGCGGGAAGACACTCAAACATTGACAGGATCACGTGTTGGGTCGACTATTTTTAGCTTCACAACTTATCCTGTAATGCTCCCTTCTAGTTTACCCTGCTCCATGATTGCAGCCTTAAGTGTGTACGTAACCATTTCCTTTTTTCTTTCTTTTTTCTTATGTACAATTTGCATGTACTTAAACAAGAAAGGGCATTCCGTACACCTAACATCTAGATTCGCCTCTGATAACCTATAACTGTGCAGATTAGGGGGGTTAAACCTCACGATTGGTTTATTAAAGCGAATCTTTCTTTGCCTACAATCCCGGGTTTGGCTTGGCTGCATCTGCTTGTGCTTGCTGCTGTCTGCTTGCTCCCGTCTGCTGCTGGGTGGAGATATATTTGTAGATATATGGCAGACCACTTCTGCGGAATTCCGCAAGGTGTAGGAAGTATCGTAAAAGGGAAAAATTGTCATCCATCCAATTGTAGAAAGAAAGCTTCGCAGTTGGGAAAAATTCGTCCCGCTCCCTTTCACGATTTGTAGATATATATGCGCAGTATATTATGTACGCCAAAGGTAAGCACAAGCGAACGCGGTTTTATAACCTTTGTACGCTGTCTGATAAAGTAATGCGGGTATCTAACAAAAAACAAATTCTGACGCAAATTCTGAACATGTAATTTCGGCGCACACGTTTCCCTAAAGCGCACCGATATGTTAATATAATGTTCCAACAGGGTGTGCACCTGTTCTTGGCTAATTCTCTAGAATGTGTGCCATTGTGACACACGAGGTACAGAATCCCTTGATGTCGCTTGATACATGTCTCACTTTTCTGCGTGTACACCTGCCATCACCATTCTTCCCTCGACAAGCGTCAAAATCTCTCTCGACCTCGTGACATAACTGCGTTCACCTGTCGCACTGTGCATCCGACTGGTTTGGAATTTGCATCTCGACATAGCTTATGAATGGATGAGTGAATAAACAGATTGCTTGAGAATAATGTTAAAGCTGTGACCTTTGTGGTGTATGAACAGTGCAGGGGATGGATAAAGTAAACGAAATTGTACGCATCGCTGTTAGTTGTAACGCACTTAACTGCTTCACATAGGTATGAATATGTGCATTGGATCTGCGTTAATTTTGTTATCTTAAAGGAAAAAGCTCCCCAATTTTGCTATCTTAAAGAAAAAGTACTGTGCCCCGCGTGGATTCGAACTCCGGCCCAAAGAGGAGCAGTCGGAGGCTACTCGGCCACATTTTTATTTTTATTAATGGTCTACTTTCATATATGAATACACGAGCACATAGTCGGAAGCATAAAAAAAGCTATAGAGCCACAATTTTGGCTATGAGAAGGCTTCGTGGACGCCAAGTCGTCATGCAGAGATAACCATTCAGGCGGTCCACTTTGTTACTGAACACAACTCGAATATACGTATATCACACTATGAAGTGGTACCTCGCTAACCTTGGATGTATGTTAGCATGTCGTTCACCCACGTGGGTTTTCCACGCACATTGCATGCAGAGCAGCATAATCGTATCTTTCGGCACCCCTTCATGTTCAGCACATGGCAAACATCGAATGCCAAACGGTGTAATTGGCAAGTATTATTTTGATGGTGCGCTGTAAGACATCCCACATGAACCTTGCGTCATGACAATCTAGAAAAATAGGAGCCTCTGTTGTTTCGGCCTTTCTACACAGATCAGACAATTTCCTGACCAAGGTATAAACATGTCCTTGATTTGTAGTAATGGGTTGACTGGGTGGGTGCCTCCGGTGTGTAAATGAAAAAAAGAAAAGAAAAAAGATTTCGTTGATGACCTGATAAGCGTGCGCTTGACCCACAGAATACATCTCTTTGTGACCCTAAATTATACACAGCTCGTTACATTGTAACAGGCAAGAACGTTCCACCTATATCTCGATGAAGCATCTTTCTTGTAATGGTTTGCCAAATAGCAACATCTGTTTTTCAAGCAACTCGTTACCAGATTTTGTTTCCTGCTTGACCAAACACGACGTTTTCCCAAAAATGCTTGTACAAGAAAGAATAAGAGAAAGAGTGCAAACGACTTTCCTAAAGGAATTTGTTCTAGCTTATCTGATATTGGAGACCAGGTCTTCATCCGATTATTTGGCTCTCGGCCACTTCTTGCATATTATTTATTGTATGGAGTCTAACGTCTGCCATCGATGTGTAGCATCACACATGTAGATGGTCTGAAAAGGACCTAGAGAGCACGATGTACACATCCTGCAACTCAGAAATACTACTAGCGTTTTCACATCTATAATACTGCTTGAGAGTTGCCTGTCGTTGCCACCATCAGCCACTCAGGCCGACGATAGCAGAGAGAAGTACTGCACCTGGAGAGCGCGGTCGCCCCACTAGCTGCTGCGACTGGCTGATGCCACGCTCGGCAGCCTACCTGTAAACCAGCACCACGGAAAAGATTTTCGAAGCAAACGGTAAGTTGTCAAATGTGGGATAGGGAATAGCAGCTACACTCGAGCTGTACAACCGCATTTCTATTAGTGAATCCGATAAGCGGCGATCAAACAAGTGCGATGCGAGCCAGCACGATCGCACCTAAAAAGACCACTTGAAGGTCGCATTTGGGGTCGACACGAATATGAGGCGTATATTATCCGTTCGCGTCACACCGTGATGAGGATGATTTCATGTCATTCCCTTTTGAATCAGACTGCTACAATTGATCACCTAGTCTGTGTGCGCAAGTCTCGGAGGCAAGTAAACTCTATTGTAGAACCTTTACGTTTTGCGTTCTCTTGTACGCCCGTTGGCTTTCGTCCCCCACTGCCTGGGCACCCTAATCTAAACATCTCTACTCACGTGTTGCCACGCCATAATCTTCCTATCTTTGCCTTATCTCCTGCAAATAGTTATGCCTCTGACGATTCGCTTCCCCATCTCTGATCAGTTAATGCAGCCATGAGGTTCGAGTCCCAGCTTTTCTGGAATACGAATGTTCCCTCTGGTTCTGGCTCTGTGGATATATTCGCATTGTATTGCAATGTACAGAGTCTTCTCTCGATTTTTCCTGCACCGAACACACGTCTAATCTTGTTGCAAATATTTGCTCCTGCAAGTTCTTGTGCCCCCCCCCCCCCCCCCCCCCCGGCAGCCAGCTTGGTCCTCGAATACCATGGCCAACCTTTTTAGGTTATCGTGCAAGTTGTTTTTCAGGACTCATTTATTGTTCGCCGTCTTTGTAATACTCGATAGACTTTCTTGTCTCCAACTTTTGCGTCTTATTTACCGCTGCTGTTTTCTCTGTTTCTTTTTGATGATTGTGGGTTGACTGCTTGTACGCCTGTGAGGATGACGACTATTTTTATTGGCATCCTCTTTGAAATGACGTGGCGACAAATTGCGGTAATAGCGATGAAGATGTGAAGCAGTATATGCCATATAGGTCCAGTTCAAGTTCTTCTCAAGATCGATTGGAGCATTTGCCTACATCTCTTTTAATCTAGCATCTCGCCGACCTCGCCTTCATCCTCTATCTCTATATTGCACAGTTGCCGATGACTAGCTGTAACGATTCCGACACAACCACGGGTTTCGTTGCAAGCGCCACACAGTGGCTGATAGGAGTGCCACTAGCTGCGACGCCTTCCAGGCACCGTACACGGCTTCGTGCACAAGGTGTATCCGGTGACCGTATGCTCTTCCAAAGGCGTCGCACGGTGGGCGCATTATAGCCGAACGCGAAGTCGCGGGCCACCGTGCCGCCTAATGTGCTTGGGACCGATGCCGATCTGTGTAGGGCTCGAGCCCCGGGGCGCCCCGGAGCGCGCGCACCGACTTATCTGTGGCGCGCCGCGGCACGTTTCCAAATATTCGCGTCGCGCCCGCCCAGGCGTCGCATGCCTTCGGCCGAGTCACTCGCTTCGGGTTCTGCGGTGACCCGATGGCACGCGGAGATTGTCCCTATAGTAGTTCGGCGGCATTCCGTTCGTTCCCCGCCTCTGATAGCGCATGCTGCGAAATTCTGTCCGTCGCGTCTATACGCGGTGCTGCGGTTGGGTAATATGTGACTCAACCTGTTATTGCAAGGGCGTAGAAAGCGGGGCTAGTTTTTTTTTTAATTCGGAAGTTCACCCGACGGCATAAACCATTAAATATAACAATGTAGGTCGGTTTCGGCGATGAACAGCAATAGTGCTCGATGGTTGCTTCCATAGAGCCATGATTCATAGTCCGGTGGTCGCGTAGGATGAAGGCCCACTGTTTTCAGGTAGCTCCGTCGGACCTGGTTTAGACCAGGTCCGACGGCGCTACCTGAAAACAGTGGGCCTTCAAGCTGGGCTAGTTGCTACAGCTTCATTGTAACGCCTCTTATTGATACATACTGATGGGCTGCTTGGTTAATCATGATGTAACACGTCCTTATATCGAAGTGCGCTGCCTAGTTACATCTTATTAATAACCTCTTAACAAAGTCATTATCATCAGCCTATGTTTATGTTCTCTAGCAGGACGAAGGCCACTCTCTGCGATCTCCAATTACCGCTGTCTTGCGATAGCTGATTCCAACTTGCGCTTGCAAATTTCCTAACTTCATCACCGCACCTAGTTTTCTGTCCGTCCTCGACTGCGCTTCCCTTGTCTTGGTGCCCATTCTGTAACTCTAATGGTTCACCGGTTATCCATCCTGCGCATTACATGGCCTGCCCAGGTCCATTTTAAGTGCGAAGCACCATATGCGCCCGGGCTGTCGGCGTCTCCTGTCGTAATCGTCGTCGTCACGGTAAGCAAGCGGCTCGTGCTCGCGCTCGGCACGCGCTCGTGCCACTGCTGCCGCGTTCGTCATCGTTGTCGTCTTACACAGCTGGCTACGTTGAAGCAAGCGGTTCGTGCTCGCGCTTGGCACGCGCTCGTGCCACTGCTCCCGCGTTCGTCGTTGTCGTCTTCCACAGCTGACTGCGTTTCCGCTCATCATTCCAGCCTAGAATTTCACTTCTGACGTCGTAATGCTTCGCACTTCTCCAGGTTTCATGTTAATGGAGCTGCATTTCGCTTAATGGGTCATTCGAGTACCGAGTTTTTTTTTTTTTATTCTGTAAATTTCCTTCTCATGACCAGGGTCTCCTGTGAGTAATTGACCTAGATAAACCTACTCCTATGTGGACTCTAGAGGCTGGCTGGCGATCCTGAATTCTTGTTCCCTTGCCAGGCTACTGAACATTATCTTTGTTTTCTGCATGTTAATCTTCAACCCCACTCTTACACTTTCTCGGTTAAGGTCCTCAATCATGTCTTGTAATTCGTCCCCATTGTTGCTGAATAGGAGAATGTCAACTGCAAACCGAAGGTTGCTGATGTATTCGCCGTTGATCCTCACTCCTAAGCCTTCCCAGTCTAAGGGAGAAGGAAGAATGAGAAAGGAAGAAGGCACGGAGGTTAACCAGAATAACGTCCGGTTGGCTACCCAACACCGGGGGAATGGGAAAGGGAAACACATTATTGACAGGAGGAGAGAGGAGGGAAGGAAAGAAGGAAATTAGTGGTGAGTTCACTGACGCGTGTGATATTGCGCTAATATTCACAGAAGTTCCCAGTCTAAGAGCTTGAATACTTCTGCTAAGCATGCAGTGAATAGCATTGGAGAGATTGTATCTCCTTGCCCGACCCCTTTCTTGATAGGTAACTTTCACATCCCCACACATCACATGGTTCCCGGCCCACATGTGCAACGGTTCCGGACCTCCTGACTGTAATCCGAACGAGCGGGCACACCAACTGGCGCGAGAACTCACCTCAGAAGCACAGAGCTCATCGCTCAGCTCAAGGCTGTCCAGTGGGCCCGGGCCGTCGCCGAAGGACTCTGTCTACCGGCCCCGACCTGGGTGGAGCCACCGGATGATTGGCGGGGCCTCCGGCCTCGCTTTAATTCTTTCTCCTCAGGACCTCAATAAAGTTCGTACTCACTCACTCACTAGGTAACTTTCTACTTTTTTTTCTTTTAATGTCAATTGCAATATCGGCTATCCCCGTTTGCATTCTTAACAAGGTACTAACCCCGTATTGACTGAATTTTCTCTCTTGAAGCACTTGCACATAAACGTCCGGTCACATCACTTTATTTGCCACGGTGGCTTTCTGCCTTATGGCGTTCTGCTGTCGAGAGTGGGGTTGCGGGTTCGATTCCGGCTGCATTCCAGGCGGAGGCAGAATGCAAAAACGCTCGATTACATAGATTTAGGTGCAGGTCAATTAACAATCAGGTGGTATAGAAATTATTTGCATGCACGGGAATTACATCGGCTCCTAAGACAATGACGTTTGAAGCCGTAAGCGAGAGGAAATGGCGGAGGCGCAGAAAAAAAAAGTGACACGTAAGCGAGGATTGGTTGAGGTCGCTGTTGGGAATCGAACCCGTGACCTTGAGCTTAATAGCAGGACGCCATAGCCATTGGGCCACAGCGGCTGGTAGGCGTCTTTTTTTTTCTTTTTCTTTTTTTTTTCTACTGGCGACAGCTAGTGGCAGGGGTCCCCTTCGAAAAGTTTTATGAAACCCTGCATCGGGCTCCGCCTACGTCGCACTAACGACTCACGCCTGTGTTACCTTGGGACCTTAAACTCCATCGATCAATCAAAAGGCTGTCACCTGTACAACCTTTCATAATGCATGAAGCACCTTCTTTTCCTTTCTTTTTATCCTTTTCTAAGGCCTCTTCCCGACTTGGGGAAACGTGTTCGGATGTTGCAATCAACGATCGTTAAAATTGCCTTGCGTGTATCACCAAAAATAAAGTGGCGTGGCCCCACGCTGCATCACGTGCGACAAACACGACGGTCAGCTCTTCGTCGCCGCTTCGTGGCTGCGTAGATCGGCTGCCGTCGATATTCAAATTCCGCGTGACGCCAGCCTTCGCCTCGTGGGTACAGTGGCCTCGCGCTTATAATTGGTTCGCGCTCGAGCTGACAAAAAAAAAAAAAAGGAAAGAAAAGAAACAGATGATATGTACGTGCTTAGTTCAAATATATTCATTCATCGCCCACAAATTTGCGAAGAGACCTAATAAGAGCAAAGAGACCAATTCATCATCTCCAGACCCACACAGTAAAAGTTCACCACTTATCGTTTTTTAAATCCCCTTTTATGCTCTCTCTGTCTCACTCCTTATTTGTTCCTCAGCCGTCCTTTCTTGAAGCAAAAATTACTGTTATTCTGACGCTTCTGTAAAAAGGTGGGAGCGGGCCTATCTTGTCCTCGTCGCCACTTAAAGTGATCCTATAGCTGCGAGCAATTCGCCAATAGGCTTTGTTGATGTTGTTGTTATCGTTGTGGTTGTTTTGCCTCAACTGTGACACGCAAATGCTACGAGAGATAAGTCGAAGATCGGAAAATAGGTACAATAGTGATAAATAAATTTAACAACAAAATCGAGGAAAAGAAGAAATGAAATCAGAAATATTACCTTAAGAAAAGATGGAGTAATATGTATTTCTTTCTGTCATACAAGAAGAATATGATGCAGTTCAGAGGGATTAAAGACAAAGAGAAGCTTCATCAACTATTTCACGCTATTCGGAACATCATTCGACCATCGCCACGCACGAGCGCTTAGCCGGAACGCAAAGCTCGCAATGGGTCGAAGTGCAGATGAGCCCGCACGTCATGCACAGCTGCGTTGATCAGATTTAGCAGGCGGCAGCAGCAGCAGCAGCAGCAACACGGGGCAACCATCGCGTACGGGGCCACATCAGGGGCGAGGGAAAGGGGAACAGGGGGCGGCAGGGAGGGGTGACGAGGAAGAGGGGGTGGCGACGCGGTGCCCGATGAAGAGGAGAGATTCGCCGCCCTTCGGGTGGTGCGGGTGGCGCGGGGACCGAGTCAGACGCGAGGTGGGCATGCGTTTGGGACACGGCGCTCGGCTCGGGACTCTATTTTGAAAGCACCGGCGGCGAAGAACGGGCGAAAATAACCAAAACGAAGACGACGGCGGAGACCGGTGGGAGAGGAGGAGGCGAGGGGGTGATGGGGGGGGGGGGGGGGGCAGCACAAAGGGTAGCTGCGGCTGCTGATCGCGACAATGGCGCTAGCTGCTGGCGCTGGTGCGGTGACGGTGTCGCAACTCCTGGCGAGGCGCTGGAGTGCGTAGGGTTGCCGAGAGGCGACTCTCGAAGGTTTTTTTAGAGTTTTCAATCCCGCGGTGGGCAATTTCGTGACGAGTGATGAGGAAGGGGAAAAAAAATTGTTAAAGTTGAAATGTTGAGAGCGTCGCTGAGAAGGCGCTAACGGCTGTGACGTCGTCTTTCAGCAGGAATAAAATCGGCGCGGAAGCAAGAACTATTAGCCAATAGCAGGGAGCTTGTTGCTCTACCTTGCGTCGATCGCGGACCACACGTTCGTTTAAGGATGTGAAATAATGAGAAATCTGTTCCCATCGTCAGTTTACGACTTGTGCGATTATTCTTCCCACTACCATCACCCGCTGGACCATTTACTAATTACAGCAGAAATACATTATTATGTATACTGATGTGACGTTGCCGGCGCTACGCCGATCGCAGAGTACCGTGACTTCATTCTGAGGTTATTCTTATTAATTCTGAATGCCGAGCTATGCTTAGGTTGCACTGTTTTCTCAACGCTTTACACTGCGGCTGCTGCGATTTGAAGGCCAAGCGATCATGCGGTGGAGTTGTGCATAATATACTTGCTGCCAGTTTCAATGGAGAGTCGCAGGCCAGTGCCACAACGACAGCGCGCGCGCGCGTGTGTGTGTGTGTTTAAGATGGTTTCACACGTCCCATGCGAATCCCGCGTAAGTGCATGAGGTGGTTCTGTACTCCACAAATCGCAGAAGACCTGTGTTAATCCACCATTACATACGCATATCTAGCTGAGTACAATATGTGCATTTTCATTGTGGCGTTATGTTCCTCTCAACTTGTTTGTCGTCCTAGTCTTCGGCCGGTCATTTTGTAGTTCTTCCTCAGGCCACTAAAAATTGATAAGCGCGACTTTCGCCCGTATTCATGATTCCAGCCTCGTTTTCACGTGCGCTTATATGCTTGTTGTCCGAGTGTATCGTCCACAATGGCAGTACAGGAGCGCGTTCCATATTGCTCGTTTGCGTAGAGAGCGCATCTATAGTGTTGCGTAGGTATAGTGGCAGCATCTCTAGGCTCTTCGAATAGAGTCATGCGGCAACACCCATGTCATGCGGCCCCGGGCACCAACAGCCATAACCGTTGGACAAATAAAGTTTATTCCTATCCTATGCTAACAACCATCCCCCAAACACGAACATTTCTGCAAACAACACCCCTGCGCGCGATTACTCTCGAAACATTTCAAGCCGTGTGGATGATAAGCATGGCACGTATGCGCGAGATAAAAGAAGGGAGAGGGAGGGTCCTTGTAACGAATTTCTCTCGGAATTCCAAGGCACGGCTCCGTTCTCGGATCCTATAGTCGTCCCTCACTTGGAACAAGAAAGACAGGCGGCGTCGCGGCGTAAACAAAAACGCGGGCGGGCGGTGCCAGCGACAACAAACGAACAAGTGCACCGCCCAAAATCTCGTTGCTTCCGAGGGGGAAGGCAATTTGTCACCGAAGCGGCCGGCATTCGCGCCGGCTTTGTTCACAAGCGACGGCGAGCAGTGTGTGCCGCATGCAGTGGGATCCCACCGCCATCACGCGGCCCTTCTCTTCTCCACGCTTTCTATCTTTTCCCCGCCTGCGTCATCCGTCCGAGCTCTGCTGAGCTCCGCGATCTGTGCTAGACAGATGGCTGCATTTGATTGGACAGAAGGGGAGGCGGAGTGCTCGCCAGAGTGCGAAGGCTTTTTCGAGCCCGGTGCTGCAGTGTCGCCCTCAATTCTCTTCCTCTTGCGCCCTTCTCGCCCCCTTTCACGCCTCATTGAGTCTTAGTTTGCTTTCTTTCCGAAGGTTCTGAAATACGCCTGACGTTATTTTTATGCTTCGCGACGAAGCGTACTCCTGGGAGTTAAATCTTGGTGCTCGTGCATCAAGTGGTGCGACAGAACAGAAGACACGCCAGAGGGATCGCGCGGAGCACGATGGGAAACTTGGACGACAGCACAAAGGGTTCAACAGTGCCTTACTTTGCGAGGCCCCAGCTGGCTGCCCGAGGACAAGGAGGTGCAGGAGTAAACAATTCGTAACAGGGGGTATTAATTTCAACTCTGTCAAATTCCGCCATGTTGCCGAGTTCGATTTGTTGTCCATTTTGAGCCAATCAGAGTGACCCACAGCAGCCTCTGTTTGGCTCAAAATGTTGGCATTACCAAATTCGACAACATGGTGGAATTTGACAATGTCCAGAATGCAGACCCGTGTTTGCTGCAGAAGAAATACGGAGACGATTCAGCAGATTGGTGATGGATTGCGAAGACATCCATCTGGCCAGAGCCGAAAGGAATGTCCACCTTCCAGAATCGCTGCGGTTCAAAGCTAATGAGAGCCTTAACTGGTCAGAGCATCAGCAGTTGGACACCAGGAACAGACGATTGTTATCTCTGTAGGGAACAGAAAAAGCAGGGTATGAAGATGACAATAAGATCGGCAGATGCATAGGTAACTTTACTTACGCACAAGACAACCAAAGCGCGCTGACACGTTTCTTGAAAACAACTTGTCTATGAGAGCGCTTCTGCACAATACGTGAGTGAACACTCAGTTCACGTGATTGAGCTGAAGGTGTGTGCGCACACTGACTCTCCTTCTTCCTTCGTAACTTTGCCGTTTCCCCACGTCTAAGGTAGGCAACCGGGCGCGACCATGGTCAAACTCCCTGTCTTTCATTCTTGTCTCTCTCTTTCTCTCGGGGATACAATTTCCAGAGGGTGGTGACTGCCAACGCCGAATTTAGTGCTAAGTTGTAAGCAGGAGTCACCTGCTAGCAAAACAAATAAAATTAAAATAAAAATGAAATAAAGATTAATTAAATATAAAATAAAAATACCAGGGACAACCGACGTTCGAGCTAACTGATGAACCCTTACCGCGACGCAGCTCCCGCTTATTTATCGCAGCTATTCAAGCCGAAATCCTAATTGCACACAAGGGAAATGTTGACTGGAAAGTAGAAAAGGTTGACAGGTCCTGGTGTAGCTTAATGGTGCAGAGCATCGCTTGCGTATTGCGGACGGCGTGGATTCGGCTCCACCTGCGTGAAAAGTTATATTTTCGTCCACTTTCAGTTCCATTTTTTCTTATTATTTTCTACACTTATATTAAAAATAATGGTTAGTTTTCCATTTCCTTTCTCTGGCTTTATCGTCTGTTTGCTTAACATGGTTGCAACCAACAAAATATCGAGCCTCCTCTGCTTTCCTTATTCTTCTTGTTTGCACGAGAAGGAAGGCAAGAGAATAAACCGAGGGGTACTTCTAGCGCAAGCGCGTAGGATGCCCTCATACTCAGCGCCAAGGTCATCTGTCAAGGTCATGTAAGCTGAGGGAGCATCTTTTCTGTCGTCCGACTTCGCGCCAGCGAAACGACGCTTAAATAACGCGCACTATTTGAGTTGCACAGATATACTGTGTAGGTCTTCTGTTTTATCAGGACCAGTCCCTTGACCCCACCAAGGACTTTCAATAAAGTTTTGTCTCTCTCTCTCTCTCTTTCTCTCTCACACACACAACTGACATATAGGAATTGCTCTATTGGAACCTTGCAACAGCCAGCGGGCAGTATAAATTTCTCCGTTATCTCCACGGAGTAGCCGGCACCGTCCGCTAGCGACGCGAAGAAAGCGAGACGACGTTAAAAACGGCAACAATCACGCATCATCGTTCGTCTGCATGTTACGCACCGATCTTTGTCCAGCACAAGCTCGGGAATGTTCGCTCTTGTGATATAATTTGCAAGTATGCAGAGTGCTACGGAGCAAGCGCAGCTGGACACATTCAGATTTCGAACATTGCTTCGTGAGAAGCGATCGGAGGGGTCACCGTCGAAATTGCATCGCGTCACTCCCAAACCGCTCGCTAGGCTGTGTGTTTTGGCGCTGCTGTCAACTGTGAAGTAGTGTTCCTGTATGTGCTCCCATATACAGGGACACTACCGTGAAGAGCTTCAGCACAAGGTATCTGTATTGATAAATTGAGAAGAACAAGATTTTGTTAGTTCCCTTCCACTTGTGTATTTTCTTTATCGTTTTCTTGCGATTTGCAGTTATGGTATATAGAGAGCACATTAAGCGCGTATCGTGCTGAGAAGCCACGTGACGTTTCATCTGGCTTCCGCTTGCGCTTGTGTAAACGCACGACCCGCATGTTTAAAGGCAAAAAGAAAAAAAAATGTGCATTTTTGGCTAACACCGCTACAATGCCCTGCCCTTGTGTTCTCGTTCAAACACCCTTTTCCTTTTTCGCTTCACCACGCCGTCCCTAATCTGTTTACACGTCGGACGCTTCAAAAGAAATCCGGTCTTAGCGCCGTGAGGTAGTGTGGTGTGACGTAATTTAACACGTGTGTATTGCTATCCAGGGGTGTGTTCTCGATCATCAGTGCCGCGTCTACACAAACCACTGCCATCCTACAAGTTGAAGCCGCTATTTCTGGCACGCCCTATATACACCGCCAGATGAGGACCTATAGACTGCTGTCATGGTGAGAACCTTGCCCAAGTGAGTGAAACTGGACTTTAAACTGCAGTTTCGTTTAATGCGAAACTTGCAACTGAACATGATCACAGGTTACTCTTTACGTCATAATTATCTGTACGTTGTGTGGCAAGAATGTTTACTAAATGCGGGATGTTACTGTTAGTACTTTGTTATTGTGTAATGAGAAAATTATTGTGCAATTTTGACGTTCTTGTGTGACAGAACTAACTAGTCTTCATATTTGTAAAAAAAGAAAAAACAAGCTCGTTTTGTGACATGACCACTGTTGCTTTTGTGCCCAGCGCGAGCAGGAGCCCCGTCAGGAGATTAATCGCCTTATTTTATCCTGACCAGCGGGCAACGCCTTGTACTGCCTAAAAAGTGCTTACATAAAAAATAATTCGAATTGTGTCTTTGATAACCCATGATGGTTCAGCGCCCACTGAGCATTCCGCATCCCAAAACAATTAGTAAGGTCGCACTTTCTATTCCTGAACGAGGTGACCACCTTCTGGCGGAGATGAAAGGCAGTATTTGTGCGCTGAAATTTCGGTTCACATGAAGGAATTAACCTTAGATGGCAAAGGTAATCCTTAATTATCTACTTCGATGTTTATAATCCAGGTATCACCCATTTGCAGCTCAGCTGCAACTTTAGAACGCGGAAAGGTTCGTCAGTTGTGAACTGATAAACTGACGTGTAAGAATCAATCTGGCGCCGTGTCATTACACCATCTCTTTATTTCAATTCCCATTGTTTTCGTTTTACGTCGTTGAATCCGACGAGACTCGGACACCATTACGCCTCCGTTATCTCTGGGATTGGTATGTCGGCGCTGCAAAAATGCGAGGACGCTCTTAAAATCGGTGCGCTAAAGTTAGTGTAGTTTTGTGTGTATACCTTCTCGTATGTTTTGTGGGCGGGCATTTGTTCACTTTCAATACTAATGACCCTTAGCGTCTCCATAGTGATCACGGGTCTGTTGAAAGCATGGGCAAACGCTTGCTCAAAAGCGTCAAATTTAGCGCGTGGCCTTTCAATCTGCACCTTTTTCCCCATCCGTACGGATCACTCGACCACTGACCAATGTTCAGTAAGTGACATATGGCGTAGACTCCCGGCACAAAAGTTGCAACGAGGTACCTCGGCCTCCAACCGACGTTAAACTATAGTCGTATTCCCGGAGTACCCTATACCCCGACTAGCGCTTTCTTAGCGGAGGAAGAGCCTCGACGAAGAGAAGAACGCGGAGCAACGCGCAGCGTTGTCCGTAACGATGTTCCCCTCGCTAAGCAGCGTGTTGGGCAACCGACGCCTCTTCCACAACCTCGCTACTCGGCGGGCGTCATATAGTCTGTTCTTTCATCTCCGGACCCCCCACCATGCGGCGTCACTGTCAGGCGCGCTTTCTAAGTTCTGCTTCACGCTTACAGGGGGCTAGGGTTGATCCTCCGGTCTCGCGCTCACCGCGCCATCTTCTCAGAAAAAAGCCACCTGGTGCTGCAATCCATCCCGTCGTCTACTGCCGCGAGCTCGTCCGCTCCGAGGAGCTCGCGTCGGCTGCGGTCGCAGCCCGTTTTGGGTTCTCGAGTCCCAACCCTCCTCACCGCGTCGTCAAAGTCAGCTGTCGCGACGCGCTGACGGATGGCACCCGCGACGCCAGGGGATGACCGATGCGCGGACTGCGGTACCCGTTCCGGAAGAGAGACGTTAACGGGCACGGCGCGCTCATAAATAAATTAACGCGGAGCGAAGTCGCCCAAACGAACCAGTCACGCCTGGCGTATAGACGTTTTCACTCGGCCTGCGCGAACGCGCGGGCCGGTGTGGACGAAATGTGAAAGGTGAGTGGCTGGAAGCAGTTGGGCGTGACAACCGTCTTTGGCCGTAGCTGAGAAAAAAAAATGTTGACTGTGTTCTTATTTCGCCGCGCTCTGTATTCCAACCGCTGCCCGCTTCCTGTCAAACGCTGTATGCCACATCATAGTGCCTGTCGTGTGCTTTATTATAGCTCAATTCATTGGTGCGTTCGCGATATTAACTTCTAGTTTACCCAACTGTTAGAACGGGTGAGCGAACGCACATCACGAGTTTTCTGACGCCATACGTGTGCTATATCTGTGTAGATAATATGGAATGAATAATTTCTCTCTGTTCTTATTCTCCTTTTTTTGTATCACGAAACTTCCAAGCGTTTTCAAGCAAACGAGAGCGAAATGTTACACGCAACAGCCGGCTATGTGACTCTGTGAAACCTATTGCTCGGCAATTTGGTTAAACATTGCTAAGAAAGGGATCGCAGCGCGAGAAAACGGACATGCATTAGCCAGGTCCGCCAGCTAAATTCTTTGACCATCGTTATTTGATATTTTTACTTGATTTTTCCTGCTGTCATTCGATTTATAGACAGGACCTCCCAAAATCACCTTTCTTTAATTCGTTCCAGTTCTTGGCTAATCCTCAAGGGAATGTACGTGCCATATTTGGAGAAAAGCCATGCCAAACCTAAACCAAAGTGATCGTGGCGATGTTCAATTGCATACGCTGTGACAAAACTTTGCGATGTTGTTTCTGTTTTGGCCACTGTGTCGTACTGTTGTTTGTTCCGATTTCTACCACAGTTGCGAAGGCGACGCAGAAGCACCTGTCTTCAAGTTGAATTCACTCGGCATAACAAGTTGCCGACTCATTCTGAAGACTCAGCATGATGACGCTCAGTGGTGCTGAGTCGCGTCTCGCATACAAGCGACACTGACGAGATGAGTGACGTCATACGCGGTCTATGAACTGAAACGCGTCAGAGGGTATTCTGTATAAGTGTCCACATAGTGGACATGTCCGTTTCGTCTGCTGCTGAAGTTCTGATTGGCTGGGCTGGGGTAACGTCAGAATGAGACAGGCGCCCCCAGCGAATTAGCACTTCAGCATCAGACAAAATGGAGATGTCTACTACGTGAACACTCACAGAATAATCCCGCTCCCCGCATCGTGACGCTGTATAGCCTCTGGCAAGACGGGTCAGTCTTTGTCAGATGCGTACGTAATGGATGTAGCACATTTTAGAATTGTCGCATTCACTACAGTTTAGTAAACAAGACATAATGACACTCTTTCAATACTAGTGCCATACGCTTTTTCCGATTGTACGCGTATAAACCGCGTCGTTTGACCGGCTACCACTGACTGTAATAGCAGTTATCGTTGTCGACTTGTTCGAGCAGCATTCCAATTGAGTAAGCCGTGACAACTGCAGCTAGTCTCCTGACTCCCACTGAACTACACTGAAACTCTACAACATTACAGAGATAGCAGGAGACACTTCCTGCCACCACACAGGTCTCTTAACCGAGAAGATGCTGTCGCGTGGCGACAGCTACAGACCAATTCATTCCCCTGTCTCTTTTACCTTCACCTCTTCCACCACACACAATATCCCTCATACTGTCCCTACTGTGGAGCAAAGCGCACAGTATATCATTGCACCTGGGGGTGCTCACACCCTCCTGGCTACTCCCCTATTCCTTCACCTTCACCTTCCTCCTGGGAGACTGCGCTGACTAGCTCAGACCCGCGAGAGCACCGACGGCTGATCCAGCGGGCACGCGAGGTGGCGCGAGCCACTCCACCCTACGAGGAAGTCGCCCCACCTCATGAACAATAAATGTTTCTCTCTCTCTCCTGACTCCCTCCACTGCTCGAGCCATGGACCCGTAAAGGCGACATATATAGTTAGGTTAGATCCCAGACAAGGGCACATTTTGCTATAACAGCGAATACAGTTGAAACTCGACTTAACGAAGTGATGAGCACGCTCGAATGATTTCGTTAAATCAGAAAGTTCATAAAAACAAGAAATTTTTTCGGTCCTTCGAAACCTAAAATTGTAACGCAGTGACACCCAAAAGCCGCGTCATTGTATTTGCCGCTAATCCATGCCTGCGCGTGTGAAAAGTCCGCGAGGGTGGCCCGAATTGCTTGTGCAATGTGCGATGCGCGATGCAGGTCAGGTAGACGGTCACGTGAAGCTATGACAGTTCGTGACTAGGGTGCTTACAATGTTTAACGCGACAGTGTTAGAGCACACGCTCGGAGAAAAACCCGTCTGTGTCAGAATTAGAAAGAAATCACCGCTTTTCTTACTCGTTTATTTCAGGAAAACTTCGTTACATCGAGTTTGGTGGCCATTAGTTTCGCTAATTCGGGTTGATGACAACACTGAACCCTGTGGGTACCTGTCGGGGAATGAAAATTTCTTCGTTAGATCGGGAACTTCGTAAAATCGGGTTTGGTTAGATCCGAGCTCTAACTGTATTTCTTTTGCGAAAAGCGTAAAGAATCTTCCCGTGCTTTCAAATAGATGCCAACTTCTGCTTTAATTTCGATCTCGTTTACTTGCTCGTTTACTGTTCATTGGCGCGCACTTCTTTAACGACAGATATGTGTCAGTGCCGACGCAGTTGCCATTACTTCGTCTCATGGCTCATGGCCAATATGAGGAATTGATCTAGAATCGGGTGGTCAAAGCAAAGTTACGATAAACGTAAACTTTCATTGACAGTGTTCTAGCATGGCTGAAAAGCAAACACCGTAAATGGGCTCAATTGCGTGTCACCGGTACGACAAAAGAAGGAACCCGACCACATGAAGTGACAAATCATAAGCGAACGACAAGAATCACAGGGAATTTGGTTGGAAATCGATACGAAAACACAGTATGATGGAGTTTAAACAACCCCGTGGCTAAAGCCTGAGAGCCAAGGCTGCAAAAAGAAAGGGTAACTGAAATTGACATATCCGGGTGGAGTCTGCCAAGAGGTAATTTATTAATCAATGTGTTAATGTCTTTGTGCAAGGTCATTTCTCATATATATATAATATATATATATCCGGGTGGAGTCTGCCAAGAGGTAATTTATTACTCAATGTGTTAATGTCTTTGTGCAAGGTCATTTCTCATATATATATATATATATATATATATATATATATTGTGTGTGGGATATACGGATCGGAGTATCACAAACCTAGCAGGCTTTCGGCCGTTTTTCTCTTTTTCTTGAAGTAACCATATCCCCTTCCGCTTTTGGTGCAACGCAAGACGATATATATATATATATATATATATATATATATATATATATATATATGCGGATTGGAGTGTCACAAACCTAGTGGCCTTTCGGCCGTCTTTCCCTGTTTCTTGAGGTAACCCTATCGTCTCGCGTTGCACCAAAAGCGGAACGTCTGGCTCCGCAGGACTTGGCAAGGACGCACCGCGTGTAGTGAGAAATTAGTTCCACGCGTGTGCACACCAGCTGCATCTTTTATTTAGCTCGAGCTCTTGCAGGCAGCGCGGCCTCTTTGATGCGAACTCGGCAGCGGCGTCGACTCTCGGTTTCTATTGGGCTTTCCTTGAGCCATAGCAGTGCTCTAATTCATGTGTCTGTCATTGCTGTCATGCATGCATAGACACCGGAAAGCGCGTGAAGCGCTCTAACAATGCTAACGCACAAAAACAAAAACTAAAGGAACGGAGTCGAAGAAGAAAATTAGGCGGCGCGATGAAATCAGAAAATTTGCAAGCATAGCATGAAATCAGCTGATGCTAGACACATGTAATTGGAGGCCCCAGGGAGAAGTCTTAAGTTACTGCAATGGACGTAAATTAGGATGATGTTGACGACGACAATCCTTGCTTTGAGCGCGTCGCTATTGTCGTTCGGGCGTATACGTCACTATTGTAAGCATACACCCGTGAGCTATATGCATGCCGAAATGCACGCATGGGTGCCGAAAATAGTGTTTGCGTTCCACGTTCAACGGAATGGGGCTACAATGCACACAGTCACATGTCATAGTGCAACTCCGAGTAGAAAATCATCGCTGCTTAAGAGTGAATTCTGCGTTCCCTTGCATATAGCTTACCGAGTGGTCATATGCTCGAAGCGACCCGCCGTGGTGGCCCTGTGGCTATGACAACGCGCTGCTGATCTCAAGCTCGCGGGTGGAGCTCAGCAGATAGATTAAACGCAAACACCACAACACCTCTTTTGGGCAAACGTTTGGTCACGTGAGCTGAATGTTGTCTTCTTTATTCGGAATATGCACACAGCTCTTCGACTCCTGTAAAAATAGTTGTGTTGTCGTCTTCCACCGCAGACGGTTTTGCACCACGCTGTGAGCCTACCATTGTCACAAGGAAAAAGCAAAACGCGAAATAAGGCACGAAAGAACAAAAAAAGAAACTGCGGTCTCTGCAAGTGTCTCTTGTCTCACGCACAGCAGCCGCGTATCGAGGTATATCAGGTATAGTTGTCCTTGTCACGGCACTTTCACACTCCTACGTTATCTTATCTTCACCACTTTTATCGTCTTTCACAACCACTTTCTAAAGCAATAACAAAAAACAGTACCTACTCTCCTGGTTCTGTACACTGACTTCTCGGCGCCTTTGTCGACTTGATTGAAGAAGGCACCTTGTGGTGACGTCATAACGTCATTTCAACAGCCTTGCTTGAAAATCGCTCTTCGCACACGAGTACGCCTATAAGTGCGAGAATGATTAACGCTGGCTCTACATAACAATTTGACGAGCTTTGTTATCTTCCGCGATCTCTCTCAGATAGATGAGAGTGAGGTTGAAGTACAAAATTAGCGCCCTTGAATGATAAACGTTGTCTTTAGTTGGTCTGCACCTCTCAGCTTACTTCTCGACAAAGTTATCTCGTTGGAGAGAGGGCGAAGAAAAGACGGTTCTATAATCGTCGTGACAGGTGGTTAGTCAACCGCATTGTGCGTTAATTAATTAGGTGCTGTTCGTCGCATCAGCAAGGCACGCTCAAGAGCGAGTATGTTCACTTTTGTATGCCCATCAATAACTGCTTGTCTTCTTCACACCAAGTTTTGAGTGCGCTCGACACACCTCCCGATGTTTAAATGGTCGCTGTCACTTATTTGTGCTCGATGTGCATTATTTGTTCTTATTGAGTTGCATTTCGAGACTTCGCATGAGTTGCAGACAAAATGCGCCATTCAGGAGGCTATCATTTTTGCTGTGACTTTTCATTCAGCCGACCAAGTTAACATTGTCGAATCCGCTAAACGTGAATAGTCGTCACGAAGTCTAAAATGTCTGTGCTCCACTGCAGTCATATTTCTCTCTCTCTCTCCATTGAAGCTCAACTCCGTGAAACCGAAACAATGCGTTCACGGCTGCGACATTGCCTCTATGCATCGCATTAGAAGCTTATCACGTGTTCTTTATCCTTCGTTGCCTCGCTTGGCGTATACCTTTCAAATGACTATAGACAAGCAGACAACTCTGCACCTTATTACCTTTGTTTTCACGGTACACGCAAAATTTCTTATCGATCGTTTGGCTTCATCAGAGCACTGGATCCGTCTTTTCTTTTCGTTATGGCGTCGTTCAGAAATGGTCGGACAGCGTTATATAAGAAACTTTACACATTACGGCTCAGTTTGTTGCGAGACCATTCTTTCTTACTTGCCCGCGGCTAACTGTCCACTCTGAGCCATATATGATATAGTAGTTGATGCAGTAGTTGGTGTCCGCCTCGCAACTCCAGCGACAGCCCTCTCAGAGTAACTAAGACCTGTTTGAAGGTCATGGGCATTGCCGTACTGCAGGCATTAAAAGCGACCGATGACCGCAAGCGACCAATGACACCATGTCCACCGTTTTGTAAGCAACTACCCATTCCTACCACTCATTTAGTATGAATCTATTTCGTCTGCTAGCGTCGTGCGTGTTAACGTTCGCGTCTTCTGCTGCTCTAGCATATCCCTGGCAGCCAAAAATCACCGATCGTCGTCCCTGTCCGAAATTATTCCCAGCCTACGGCCGACGCACTTGACGGATCGCGTCACTTCCTCCTGCACCAGGTTGAACGACATGGCGAGTAGCGCCATGCCAAACAGCAGGTACACGGCGCACACCGCCAGCGTCACAGTCTGGTCGTCCGAGAGCGCCGTGCCCGGGACCAGGTCGCCGAAGCCGATGGTGGTGAGCGTGACGAAACAGAAGTAGGCGCTGTCCAGATAGCCCCAGCCTTCCCACGAGTAGAAGAGCCAGGCGCCGCCACAGATGTAGCCCACGACGATGGCGCAGCACAACCAGATGGGCACCGAACCCACGACCTCGTCCTCTTCTTCGTCGCCCACGTCGTCGTCGTCGTCCTCGAGCGCGTTCACCGACTCGTCGTCGGCCAGCTCGCCGCCGTCGTCGCGCCAGGCGCGCCGTCTGTAGTCGTCCGTGAATGGAAGAACGAGAACACGTGATCAGGGGTATGAAAAATGTATCGTACTCAGTCGAATTTAAGCACACACTTGTCTCCGAACCTCGGACTTTGGCGCGGCGATCGTTCGACTACGATGCGAATGGTGGGTAGTACATAGATGTTTTCTAACGTTCGCTGCTTGTGGCTTCATACGATCTCGTGGTTTCGTTTATTGCGCTTCATCTGCCCTTCATTTACCTAAATGTTCATGTAGTTACATTTTTGCCAAACGAACGAAGGAAGTAAGACTCCCGCACATGCGTAATCATTGCGAATCTTGGCGTTTATAACGCCGTTCTTTGAAAAGTCACAAAGCCGTTCGAAGCCAGGAGGAGGAAATTTAGGCAAATCCACGCACTACCCATCATTTTCGCGCTGGATGAACCGGTATGCTTGCAGCTTCCGTTGACGCTATGTCTTCTTGAGACCAGTGAATACAGCTATGGGACATAATCGCCTTTTAAGCTGGTTTTTATTGTCTGCTGGTATATTACGAACATGAAGGGCATTTCCTTTTTTTTAATTGTAAATACAACGGGTAGATGCCAAAAGTTGCATCTCCACGTACACGAAGAACTGTAACCATCTCCTCATGTTTGCCATGGTAAAAAATGCAATTCATTGCCTAAAACGCAGAGATGAAATTGGAACTACGTGTAGCACATTGCCTTGTTGCTGCTGCATCCTGTATTTTCACGCAATCGCGAGGAAATTGAAACAAACTTCAAGGTTTTTTTCCCGCCGTCTGTGACAAAACAGAGGTCTGGATCAATATAGTGTGAAATTTCTAGAAGGCGGATGGGGACACGAATATGAGTAATCCACTTCCGTATACAGTTCCGCGCGCACCGGATTTCATATCCAGGATGAATATCTTGAGTAAACGCTTCCGAGTTAGCTTCCAAAAGATTGAAGGCAACGTGCAATATAATGTGCAAGGTGTCATAGCAGGATATAGCGCCAGGTGTCATTCTATAGTCGTTTTGTAGGGGACCGTACGGAGCGACGTACCCTGTCCTGGCGGGCGGTGTCCTGTAGTCGTGGGCCGAAGCAGGGCCGCCGGCGTCCTCTGTGAGTGCGTACTTGTTGCTGATGACGGGAACTCGAGCGGCCTCGAGGTCGGCCTGCCTCCTGCCCATCGCCGATCCCGGAGGCAAGCGCGACGACGGAGGGTATCCACCGCCACTGCGCGCCGGACGGCACGCGGACAGCTCCTTGTAGCTCGGAGGCGCTGCCAGTGACGAACCTGTATTGAAATGAAATGAAAAGTTTACTTCATCTGACGCATCTTGATCCATAACCACTGGCTTGTTGCGTATCCATAAACTATAGATGTTACGCAATACGGTCGACTCAAAAATATAGTACGCATGTTTGCACACATATACGAACTGCATGGTGTACACGCGTTTTCCACCTAACGTTGTCGGGTATAATTGTGTTCATATGAAATAAATGCGTTTACAAGCAGTACAAAGTTTGCGAGGATATCATGTTCACACCCGAGATGTTCATTTTTCCGGGAGCTTTCATGTAGATCGTTGATGCCTGACAATTTAACGCTCCTTTGCAAAACAGATAGGAAGCAAAAATAAGAAAAAGAACATAATAACAAGGCTACAAGAAGCCGCTGAAAGCCTTTCATGGACAAATAAAATCAAGCTCTTCGTGTCTCTTCACCCTCCCGACATACGAAACGCGTTTCAAAAGCGACGGTGATCTTTCGACGTATGTTGTGCAGATCGAGTCCTGGCATGGCCAATAGAAGGCGTGTATCAAAACTAGGAGGTCAGCCGCTTGGTTCCTTGGTAAGTAAGGAGTCTTCTCTGCTTTGCGTTATACTAAACCTAACTGTTGGGTGTTCGTGGAGTTCGGCAAGACCACGCGAGGGCTCGGCTGATACTTGTTTGACGCCGCCTGTACATGCTCTAAAAAGCATGACATTCTTATTTTTTTTTCTGAACCATATGAATCTGCCCTTTAATGTACTAACGCGACAGCGTTAAGGGCCTCGTGTCGCAGAAAATCCGTTGTCGGCATCGGCGTCTGCGTCCGGGGTCGGCGGTATTGTCCATATGAGAAAAATAATTCTGAACCACGAATGCCGACCCACGCAGGCCCTCCGCGTGGCGCAGAGGCGTTACTGAAGTAATTGAATTTGTACAAGTAAAATGCGTCAAAAAATTCGTAAAGTACGACTTACACACAACCTACAGACATGATAGCGTCGTATTGTAATTTGAATATACGAGAAAACATAATTCTGCTACGCGGGAAGTCAAACACAAACACCTTTTCGGGCTGCCCTTGAGCTCTGTTTGAGCAGAGGCGGCGCACGCCGTGCGGGGGTAAGGAAAAGAAAAGAACCAGAAAGGTCGCCTTCGTGCATAGCATTAGCCGCCAGCGTTTCCAAGTAAACATTACGGTTACATAAGCTGCAGTTGCCGGGAAGCGCGAGACGCAGTCAGGGATCTTTGAATGCTATCGCGTTCCACCTTAAAGATGAAGCGTTGACGCCTTCCAAGTTTTTTTTCTCTATTGTGTGCCTTTTTTTCACGTTTGGACCGTAATTAAACTGTTGCCGTTAGCTATCAGGAAAAGAATCGATGGAGGGGCGATCCTTTAACGCTCGCCATAAAACCTCTCAGCTGCTGACGAGATAGAGCCCTCTCACCGTGGCCTGCGCCGGCGCCCTGACCCATGTTGCGGCCCACGGACCGGGGCTGCATTTGGAATTGCTGCTGGTAGTGTTGCTGCTGTTCCTGGTGGAAATTCTTGCGCGCGTAGCGTCCTTTAGCCTGCGTAAGGTCGAGAGGGAAGGAAAGGGCAAATCAGGGCTTACGCAAATATTTCCGCAACGTAAGAGAGAATAAATCAGATAAGCAACAGGTCAGTCAGATACTCTGTGGATCAGGTGATAATGTCGATGTGAATATTACTAAGTAGTCAATAGTTAGGGGTAGCCAGCTGTTTATATTATTAAAAAAACTTGTAAACGATGACAGGCGAAATGACAGTGTAACCGTCGTGTGTGCACGACAAAGCTATTGGTTACACAGACAAGTATTTTTTTTTTTTTTGGAGTGTCCTGAATTTGACACAGAATGTAAAGTGTTACTATAGATGGCCTGAAGCACAAGATGGGTCCGCACTCAAGCGTAAGTGGTATTTTGTGCACGCGAGGACACTGTATGTTTCGGAGAGAGATGCTACGGCTCCTCTTAAAGTTCGTCCGTCATACAGAGTTAGAGTGTGAATATTGAGCCGGGTGGCTTGACGTGAAATGGATGGCGCGCAGCCTGTTGAGGTCCGGTTCAAATTCATCCTAGCCGTTAATATTCCTTTCGTTACCTTTCGTTGCCTTCGTACTACCAGATGTAATTCCACGGGCTTCAAACCTTACTGCACTTGATAAGTAAAGCTCGGGCGGCGCAGTTCCACTTTTGCAAGGCTCGGTCCGCCTGCAGGAACTCCTCATCGTCCTGCTTGTTTTTTTTTCTTTCTCTCTCCGTCCTGCTTCTGATTACCATCATCATCATCACAATTCCATTTCTTTAAAGCAGGAAAGGAAGGACAACGTATTATCGTCAGAGCCAAGTCGTAGCGAACTCACCCTTTGGACGGCCTTGCGGTGACAAATGGAGCAGCATATGTAGCGGTAGGAGAACTTGAAGCTCTGCGCCATGGCATCGCCTATGTTCGACAGGCACAGCAGCATCAGGGGAATGCCCACGATGGCGTACAAGATGGTCACCACCTTGCCCTGGGGCGTCTTGGGGGCGATGTTGCCGTACCCTGGAACACGAAAGGATGCGAAAGGTAACTTTAAAATGTGGAAAAGCTGTGTTTCTCATCCGCAGGTGAACAAGACGTGCGCAATATTAGAGACGCTCCGAACAGGGATAGAATGTCATGAATTGACTTGGTTTCCGCTTTTCACTTGGGGAGGGCCGAGAAAAAAAAAGCTGCTTGAGCAGCTTGACGCACCCGTCAATGCCTACGGTGCGAGACTGCAGATGGCAGCAGTATATGATGAACAAAAATTTTTATGTGGGTGCTTGCCGGAATGAAACAAATGTGAACGTGAGTATCAGCACTAAATGTATTTAAAAATAATATAACGAAGTATGCAATCAAATGAAAAAGAAAATGGCGTGGTTGAACGCGGTTAAACGAAGTTTGTCGACTCAATAGCACAGTTTTGTTTGCTTTGGGAAAGGACACAGACGCTGCTCGGCGCGGCAGCAGCAGCGACCGAATTGACCTTCATGCTGCGTCTCGCTTCAACGCGAACTAAGCGTCGAAAGCACAGCGCGTAAGAAGCTAACAGCCCTCGGCGGACTTTGTACACATCGCAGATCGCTTTGAAGATGAGGCCCGCGCGACCGCGCACTTTGTCCGCATCGCAGATTGCTTTCAAGATATGGGCGCCCACGCGGCGTCCGCAGCAGCCGCCGGTAGTGGCAGGCTAAATCCTAGTGTGACCTTGGGTGAGCTTGAAGGTCAGATTTACGGAACCAGGCGTTTTATGGGTTTGTACCTGGAGTAGTAGAGCTATCGCTCTAAACATGTCCAGTACTATTATCAGTGAGCATCTACAGCACAATAGGCAACACGGGGACGAAAATGAAACGGAACAAGCGCTGTCCCAAGACTAGGGGGGGGGGGGGGGTAGTGCTTGTCCCGTATAATTTTTGTCCCCGTGTTGTCTCTTGCGCTGCACATCCTGATTATGGATTACAAACTAGATCAGACAACCACAATAGTATTAGATCAGTAGCGGTATAAAATTTATCACACAGCAAGATGCTAACGCAACGAAACGATTATAAATGGTTATGGGAGACAGAGAAAGTTTAGCGAAAGCTGAAGATGTCAGCCCTGCTATATTCAGGGCTTGCTACTTCAGATGAGGTGCTAGATATGACATGAAAAGGATAAAATTGTGAAGAAAAGAAGAAGAAGTAAACTATGAAAAAATGAACAAGTCAAGTTAATAACCAAAGAGTAAACGTAAAAAGAAATGTCTGTAACAACCAACTGACTTTAGTATAACAGCTGCAGGGCCTTTGTGGCTTGGAATGCGTCACCACCTCTATCGCAGGACCCTAAGAAATCACTAGTGACGATTGCAGTGCATAATGTTGGTAGATATAAGCATACATGGTTCAACATAACAAGCTAAGTCAGTTGAATTCACGTGAACACGGAAACGAGCGTTATTTTAAGCAACGACCTCCGTTGTCGCAGTTGCCATAATAAAAAAAAAGTGTTGCGGGGGAGGGGGGGGGGGGGCGAGACAAAATGCAATTTACGAGAACAGTTGACCGCTCGCAGCGCCATTCATCATGCGACGACTAAACTGGTTGGACAGCAAATTCTGCAGAAGGCCCAAGTAAAAGTTAAGTATCACAGCACATGAACGTAATATCGCCGCTGATTCTCAATATTCGAAGCGCGTGAATATATGTTCTGCCATCAGATCACGAGTTTCGCTTAAAACTGACGAGCACTGTGGCTTAGCTTCACAGCCTCCTATACGCCTGTTAAGCTACATGCATTAATACATCAGCGTCCGTTTGCAGACGTGTCAGTCTGTAACACAAGGCTTAGAAAGCCGAACAGTACGATCGCCACGGTTTTAATCTGAAAGCGCACTAATTAATTCTGTGCGTATGTGGTGTGAGTAAAAGATTATGACAGTATGAAGGACTCATACCTTGCACGCTTCTACAATGAGCAGTTTATTTTTTATTTTTTATTTTTAGGGGGTGGAGGAGGGCAGAGGCATATTAGAAAAAGTCGCGAAGCAAAAATTAATATGGACCGCTGCTCAGATTTTCATGCAACGTGAGCTGTCTGTTTCGTCGTTTGCAGACTCCACGTGTAAAACATTGACTTACTGTAAAGTTAGCTTTACTTTGAGCTTTCACGCGATTGGCGTAGCCAGCTTTACAGGTTATTGAGCCGTTATTGTCCAGTGGCATAAATGTGTATGCATGCGTGCGTGCGTGCGTGCGTGCGTGTGTGCGCCCGCGCGCACTAGTGTACAAAAATGTTCTTGCATTTTTTTTCTTGCTGTTGAAGCTTTGCATAGAGCTTCGCGAAATAGTAAATCAATACTTCTGACTGACGTCAACAGCAGCAGTAAAGCAGCAGTGCCAATAGGTCTGCTACAACCTGAAATGTAGGCGGCGGGGGTTAAGAAAAGGGACCTTCTCTCCAAACGCTAACTTACTTTCCAAACAACTCGTCCTCGGTTCGTTACAATAGTGCTTTCAAGAGTGCTAGAAAATGCAGCAGTTCGTTTTTATGGGGCCGCCTCTAAACATGCCTGCACCGCTCAGGCTGGCCCGTAGCAAAAAACAACAAAACACGTAGAGTCAGACAACGCATGCAGAACGGCCGGGTCACTCGGCGCGAGACAATGCCTCCGAGGCGAGAACGAGGACGTAGACGAACCCGCGGCTTCGCGAGGCAGCCAGGCTCGGGGCGAATCTAGAGCGTGGCCCGTCCGTTCGGTTTCGTCCTTGTTAGCGGTGACGTCACCGCTGACGTCGCCCGCAGAACGGAACGAAGAACAAGATGAAAGGCAGCAGCAGTTTTCGGGAAGGGCGGTCCTAAATTTAGAACCGAGTTCGGCAAGTGCTCGCCACTACCGCCGCTTTTTCTTCTTTTGCTGCTCTCTCTCTCATCCAACTATCTTTTCTTTTCCTTTCTCTCTCTGCTCTCTTTGTGCTCGTTTATGCTTCGTGTTTTGGGCCCTCTGCGCCTCCTCCAGGCTCTGTCTTGCACGCGCTCTTTGTGTCTTGCACCGACCGTCTCGCCTGCACCTCGTGGTTTTTCTCTCTAACCGCGGCTTCCTTCTCCTCCCTGTCTCGAAGTGCGTTGTCTCTCCTCCTCCTCCACTGCGGCGCCGGTGTGGCCCGACCTTTTGTCGGCGTCTGGCAGGGCCACGATCACGGGCGCTCGTCGCCGGCGCTGGCGAATGGAAGGACGCGCGAAGGCAAAGCGCAGCTAGGCGCCCTCAGGCCCCCTATAGACGCCGCCGTTCAGTCGCCTCCCGAACGTGTGCGTCAGGCACAGCCAGCGCAGTGTCGCGCGGACTCCTTGCGTCGCCTTTCCAGACGCTGGAGAAAGCGAAAATACTCATTGTGACGGCAGCGACCCAAACGGAGACGGCAACGAGCAGAAAATGAGCCGCACATATACCAAGGCGATGTATGAGCAACTGTTAATGTTAATGGTAATGTCTCTGCGCAAATACATAAGCGAAGGTCTAGCTTCCCGCATTCGTTCAATGTACTCTCGACCAAAAAAAAGTTTACGCACCAAGGGATCTGACAAAAAGCTGAATATCTCCGCAGCCTCAAAACCGCAGCCTGGTATTCCTGTTTCCAGCCTCTACTGGTATATGCGACCAACATTGTGATGTACGGTTTTACTGGCTACTTTAGAGGCTGCTCGGATATTTAGCGTTTTCTGAGATCCCGTGGTCCGTAAACTTGTTTGGTCGATAGTGCAAGTGCATTAAGCACTTATTTACGATGAAGAAACGCACAAAACATAACAGAGACATCTGCGCTTGCGCTGATGAACGTTTATTCGCGTTGTTTCGATGTGTATTTTTTTTTTTTTTGCAATGAACAGATGCAATAAAGTCGTAGTTGCGCGCACCTTTGCATTGAATAAATGCAGAGAGCGGCACATACCCATCTCTGCTTGCGCAGCACGCATAAACCTGAATGATTATTGCATTCGTAGATTAAAATCACTGTTGATGGAGGCATTAAACTGGTAATTTAATGCATCTAAAGAAAAGCGATAGGTTAAACAGAAAGTACAATAATTCCGTGAACCTAATAAATCCGCATAGTGGCACCGACGCATCTGTGGTCCTCAGCATGCATTCATCTGAAAATTCAAAATTTCAATTGACAGCTTAGCGACGTTTCCCGTGGGTTTTCATGTCGGTTCCTTTACAATCGGGTTCTCAAGTATGTCGTCTTCGTCTACCATGGAAGTGCTCGCGTAGCTTTCGGCGCTGACGAACTGTGAGGTCAGGTTCCCCGAACCTTCGCTTCGGCTGATGTCACGCAGGGCTGTGTTTAGTGCGCGTGATTCTCATTTATTCTCTATCCCTTTAAAAGGAAACTTTCTTTGCGTGTTTCTTACCCACCCTTTTTTTTACAACTTCTTTACCCTCTCTCGCCTCTCGTGTGAGGAAATTCAAAATTAAGAAGGGGGCCGACAGACGGAGTAGCAGAAGTTGCGTAAACAGGTATAAAGTGCCTCAGAAAGGCCGAGGCACTTTATCCCTGTTTACGTAACTTCTGTACCTCTCGTGTAAGGATAGCAATTTGGACGAAGTCTGGTTAACCTCCTTGCCTTTTCTGATTTTCCTTCTCTTTCTCTTCCCTTTGCGTTACCGTCTCATTTCCAGTGTCGCCATAATGCACGCCAACTTAGTTCGCTCAAGTTCGCACCTTATTGCGAAAACAACACTCGCGTGACGAGGTAGACGCGACGACAGGACCCCCGGCGGCAACGCCGGGATAACGGCCAGTGCACGATGAGTTTCAACGTTCGCGCGGCGGGCGCAACGGCCCGGTGATTGAGCGCCTAGCGAGGGAGCCGGCAGGGCATATATACACTATGCGCTGCTGCGTTGCGATGGGGGAGCCCGGTTGCAAAGAATAATATTTATCGCGCGTCGCTCGTTGATTATCTGCTTGCTTCCGGGCTGAGATGAGATTTAGAGGTCAGCTCGCTGGCTACGCGGCTGCTCTCGGCAGCGGGGCGATCATGTTTTCCTGTTGTTTGTGAATGGAATAGAGTGTTCGCAAATTGAGTGCAGGTCGGCTATCGAGGGAAAGCTTATTTTCGAAGCGTTGTCTGTCTGCTTTGTTATTGTGGCGCTTTGAAATGTTTTTTCTCTTTAACGTGCTTGTGACCGCAAGAAGTCATTCGCGGCTTCGTTGACGCTGCGCAACGACATCTATTTTGTTCAGTGGTCTGATGTAGAGAGCCGCATGAATCACACCGGCTTTTTTTTTTCTTTGAACGCAAACAAACCACATTGTTCAAGCCCATGTCTGGAGACGCTATTAGAGGATCCGGCACTGCCAGCCTCGAAATGTTTCGAAAAAAAAGAAGAAAGAAAGAAAACAGAGTGAGAACGTTCAAAACATAGTGCTCAGCATCGCTGCTAGAAGAAATAATGATGGTGAGCATATCTTCTATATCAGTGAAACGACACTACCAGTCGTGCTTGATTCAAGAAAACTTATTTCCGTATTCATAAATGCATCTCAATTGGAAGCCCGTGCTTGACTACTCTTGAATGACGCATGTCGTGAACGCGCCCAAGGAAACGCAATGAGCGTCTTGGGCACGTTCACGCCAGGCGTTCTTTATATCAGGTAAAGCATGGGGTTACGTTAAGATGCATTTCTGAATACGGGGGTTAGAAAAGGTTGCGCGACTCGGTCATTCTGCCCAAAAGCCACAAGGGGTACAGAACTTGGAAGGGTACTTGGAGGATAACGAGAGAACGTGAAAACGGCGCAACAAGCGACAGAGAAATAATTCGTATTGCATCCAAGTTATTACATCGAAAAAAAAAAATCACCATCCCTTCCCCTGTCGAGAAAATTGGAGTAAGCGAAGCTTGTCGTGTGTGTACCTGACCTACTACTTTTCTTTCCCTTTCGTACTACTTGTCCTTCCCTTTCCTTCTACTTTTCCTTCCCTTTCGTGCAACTTTTCCTTCCGTTGCATTGTACGATTCTCTGCTCATCGCTGTTCTCGCTTTCATTCGATGTCTCGAGTTTCCTCGGCGGCGTGGTTAGCTGCACTCGCCCGCCCATTGCCGCTTGCGATTCTTCGAAATTAAATTGCTTCAAAATTAAATCTGTCCGTCAAGTAATACAATGAATGGCTCACAACCTCTTAGGCAATGGCTCATACCCCCGTAAACGCGGCCTACCCATTACGGCGATAGAAGAAAAGTGAAATTCTACGTTGGAATGATGAGCGGCAACGGAGCCAGCTGTGGAAGAAGACGACGACGACCAACGCGGAACAGTGGCACGAGCGCGTGCCGAGCACGAGCGCAACCCAAGGGGCGCAAACGAGCCAGCTGCGGAAGAAGACGATGACGCTCGAATCAATGCTGATGATGATACCGCGTACGCGTACACCGACCCCGACACAAGTGAGCCTATATAGCTTCGCTTAATATGTGCTAGATGTTAGACGCGAATTGTTGTGTAATCAGGTGATACCAGAGATCTTCGCCAGGACGTTTAATGCCTAATGCAGACAACGGGAGGTCAACTAAACTAGCATTACGGCCACAGCATTACTCCTGACCAGCCGGTGTGGGATAGGGGTAATCGGAGGTATCTGCATGGGAGAGGTCTTCACCCTGCAAGGTACGTAAAAGTAGAATGACAATAATGATGATGATGATTGCGGTTGGGGGTACAAAGGGTAGAAAATATCAAGGGGGAGGGCGAATACGTAGTGATGATATTACGAAGTTCTGAGGCGCACGCTAAGCACGATTGGAGCAGGGCCGCGATTTTGCAGCGATGCCTTATGACTTATTCTATACTGGTCTTATATCATCCACCACTCACGGCCGGCTGATCCCGTTGATAACGCGAGCGGACCGTCTCTCTGACCACTGACAAAGCGCAATAAGCGTGAAAAGGCATTATTACTGGAAAGGCATCGCTACAAAATACCGGCCCAGGACTGGGACAGAGCGATAAAGACATGTAAAAACACCGCCGGTCGCGCAGAGTGCGCCGGACGCTAAACTGGGGCGCTATAACGTAAAATATTTCCTAACTGTTTTGATTCCAAACTCCTGACGTCAAGTTTACGTAACCACCGAGGCAAGCATCGGGCGGTGACCCACAGCGTTGTCTCAACAACCCAATCAAACACTCTCCTCGTTTATAGGAGGTCACCTTTGTTCGCTTTCAAAACCAATAACATAGCCTACACTCAGCGGTTTTTCTTATGTAATTGGCTGACAAGAGGCGAGGAGCACGCTCTAGTGGAGAGGGTTTCGATGAGGCCAAGCCAGCACAGTGAAAATAGATTAGCTTGCGGTGGCTGGTGGCTGTTCGGTGGCAGTGGCTGGTCGAAAATCGCGGCGGCGTGCAACGGAATGATAAGAATGCCGCTAAAACGGATCCTCAGCAAGGAAGAGTTGGCAGAGCGATGTAGTATACGTGCTGAAAGGCCTCGATAACGTTTTATTGCTACGCAGAAAGGTTTATCATGCGCAAATAAATACATGCTCACCGGCAGGTGCGAGTAGCGAAGGCCTGGGCGATCGGCGGGCAGCCATCCTTTCGGAAAGGGGCAGTCTGTGGCTATTCAGAAAAATTTTCAGTTTTGTTCGGAATATTAATGCATTTTTTTTTCGCGTACACGGTCACTTTGACGTGTGAGTTTTCGCGGTTTTGTGAGGTCGCGTGACAGACAGGCGAAGTGGGCGTAGCCAGAAAACATTGAACCAAAAGCAGAGGGCTAATGGTGAAAAGCCGTCGAATCAGGAATGATTATTTTTCTTTTGTGCGGTTCCATCATGCATAATCAGTGTGTACACTTTATATCAGATGAGGAGCTCTCTAGGTTTTCGTGAAGTCGCGTGACAGACAGGCGAAGTTGGGAGTGGCCCGAAAATGTTCTGACCAATCGTGGAGGCTGATTGCAGAAATTGGAATCAAAACAGTTTGGAATTATTTTACGTTATAGCGCCCCTGCAAAGCGTCCACTGGTCCACTATTTGCAGCGCGCGGCGTAACTGCACCACGCTACGCCGCACTGTATCAGCGCCCTAAGAGGAAGCTTTAGCTCGGGCCGCTCTGATGCCGCCTATTCAGATACATGTAAAACGCAGAAACATTTTATGAAGTTACCACTGGGCCAATTTTAATGGAATTTGTTGCATTTGAGAGAAAGAGTTACATTCTAGTGACAGTCGGAAGCGTAATTTAGATTTAATGCCTGAATTTTTACCAGGTATTTTCAAACATTGGTAAGCTTGAAAAAAAAAAAAAAAGTAGGAAGTTTGCAAATTCGTAGCTTTACAGCAAGAATAGATATCGCAGTTCTGTAAACTGCAATCATTAGAGTATCCAAAGCGGACAAATCTGATTTATCAATTTATATCTTTCGTGAATCGGTTACATTTTTACAAGGGTATTGCAGCATTCCTACTCACAAATTAGTGGTATATTTGAGAGCCTTTTATAATGCGTCAATTTGTTCTCTTTCGATGTGCTATTAGAGGCCATTTACGGAATTGTGATATCATTTTTCAATGCTTAGTTACAGAGTTGTAAGCTTGATAGTTCCGGTTTCCGAAAGTTCGCGATTTTCAACAATGTGCATTAAAAATTGATGACCTAATTCGAAAATTAGCTACCAACAGTCCTTAGACTTTCTTTTAAATGCAACAAACATCATCAAACTTGGTGCAGTGGTTGCCGAGAAAAAGAATTTCTCCTTTCTCGTGCATTTAGATAGGAGCCTCCGATCTGTACAACTGTGGCATGGACGTAGAGTACAATATAGCGTACCGTACATGCAATGCATTGTACTTGAGATAAACAAAACATATGAGCAAACAAAATAGTAAATGGTGTCTGCTTGACACTGGCTTTGCCACACATCAAAAACCACTATGACAAGTTGCGAGAACAAAACGAGGTCATCCGAGCAGCCAGTCAAACTTGAAAAAAGGCGGTCTCTGGCACCAACCCTTTACTACACATGCTAGTTACTCTCCAAACAAATTACAAAAAAATATTGCTTGCGAGTTCTTCCCAATGTTTCTTGACAATATCACTCAAGCTGTAACTTCTATTACGCTGAAGTTTTGTCATTTCCAATAGCAACGTTCAAAAGGCAGATAGATACAGGGGCAGATAAAGTGGGCCGATCCTGGAGGCAGTGCAGAAAGGGTCCAAGATCAATGGCACCCGTTTCATGTGGGCCGATCCTGGAGGCAGTGCAAAAAGGGTCCAAGCTCAATTGCACATATCCCCTGTGCGCACGGGGACCTGTAACGCTTCCTTGAACTGCCCTTGTCATACGTGGGACCCAAAGAGACAAAGTTAACAGCCCTTCCTCTGTCAAGAAAATGGAGTACTGACTATTGATATGTTGTTGGCATATTGTTGAGGAATTGTTGACACAATATCCTTTCAATAATGCCTCAATAGTTATTGAACGTACACAACAATACCTCAACAATATTGTTGTTGAGCGCTTCACAACAGTAAAGTCATTGACTAATTGTTGTTGACATATTGTTGAATAATGTTGAGTATTATTGAGAAGTGTTGAGCAATATTGACATTGAATATATATCTGAAAGCAAAGCTTGTCACCGTAAGCATCTTACGTAAGCAAAGGCATATCTTACGTAAGCAAAGCTTGTCGTCCGATTCTAGTAAGCGAAGCTTCTCGTCCGATTCTAGCATGCTGATTCTAGCGTGACGGCTTCCGAAGCCCAGGCGAAACGTCAGCGAAGAGCCGCCGACCCTGAATTTAGGGCAAACGAAGCGCAATGCCTGCGGCAGCGTCGTCTTGCCACAAGCTCCCCCAGTTACGACTCGAGAGATAGGCATTTGGTTCAAGTTATGTGACACTCTATATATTTAGTGGTGATTAAGTGAACAATAAAACAATATATATGTGTAAAACACATACACGTCTACATGTGTGTTTCAGATATATATTTAATGTCAATATTGCTCAAAAATTCTCAAGAGTACTCAACATTATTCAACAATATGTCAACAACAATAGTCAATGACTTTACTGTTGTGAAGCGCTCAACAACTTTATTGTTGAGGTATTGTTGTGTACGTTCAATAACTATTGAGACATTATTGAAAGGATATTGTGTCAACGATTCCTCAACAATATGCCAACAACATTTCAATAGTCATTTTTATAAGGGAAAGCTTACGCTTAAGAGCAGCAGCTTTACTTATTGATCCATAAAGGGAGAGCGCGCCGGTTAGTGATATCTTTCGATTGCCACAGCCCAGAGTACAGGCACAAAAGTAGACCCATTCAGGCGATGGTTGACGTCACCGATCAGCTCCATTACGTCATATGCAGGAGAGCATTACCACAGGCTTAGCACAGACCTGACGGCGAACGAATGAACCGTCGCGAACGCCACGCCCCTCCACAGCTGCGATAAAGCTAAGCTATATACCATCTCGTGACTGGGGCACTTGACTGCTCTGCAGCGCGCAGAGTCGCCGATTCACTCAGTCTATTTCTGACGTCACTGATGAATGCCGTTACGTCAAATATACGAAGGCACTGGCGCCAACCTAGACCAGACGTGACGACGAACGAATGAGGCGTCGCGAGCGCTCCGCTTCCCCGGCCGCTTCCTTTGCGTCGGTTGACGCCGTGAAGGAGAGGGCCTCCCCTGCGACGAGACAGCAAGCAGGTCGCTCGCACACATGGGAGCTCTTCTTTCCTCGTCGAAGGGTGTGTGTGCGTGTGTGTGTGCGTATGTGTTCGTCGTCACGGAGCAGGGACGACCCAAGCACTGCCGTGTTTCGGCGGTGGGTTTTAATTTGCCTCGGTTCACGCGCGCCTCGCGGGCAGCCCGCCAAGATATGCGACGCGGAGACACAACGCGCACTCGCCTCAACGGCGAGGGAGGTTTCTCTCTCACTCACTTCAAGGAAAAGCCCGCCTGTGAGGAGGAGGATAATTGCGGGAAATGGTGTTTGGAGTCCTTTCTCCTGAGTCGCAATAGACCATGGTCGTCACTACAGACAGCGCGGGGATAAAAAAAAAAGAAGGCTTGGAGACAGGGGAGGGGAGAAAGGACTATCAGGATGGCAACAGGAACACAACCACCACTGATTTACTGATCTATTCTAGAACGCAAGAGAACAAGGCTTCGATGATCAACACACACACATGCAAGCATTCTCTCTCTCTCTCCCCTCACGCACACTCTCACTCTTGCGCAAATACGCGCATCTACACACTTTCTATTCCGCTTGCTTTCTCATACACTCATTCTTGCTCATACGCATACTCTCTCTTTCTTTCACTATCCTCGCGCACACCTTCGCTCCTGCACATATACTCACCCATACGCACGCGCTCGTGCACACACGAAAACTCCAATACACACATGTGCACATACCCAACACGCACGCACGCATACAAGCGTGCGCGCGACCCGGCCAGAGACTCCCGAGAATGTCAACACAGACGCCCACGAGGGCCTCCCGGGCCAGCACGACTCGCCGAGGGGAGCTTCGCCGATGAAAGCATCCCCGTTGTGACCACGCCGGTGGGGTGCGCCTGATCCTTGATAGTGCGACGCAAAAATGAGTCACTGCGAGCAGCTCTATAGCCGCGCGAGCGGTATAAATGAACCCGGCTGTGGAACGGGCGCTTCCTGTTTTCAATGAAACCGCGCTTCCCGGTAATGCGCGCACTTCGCCGCCAACGTATGTGGAGCGATTCATGTCTCTAGGTGATGAGACAGGAACATTGTTTTTCTCTTTGCTTCTTTGGGCCTCGACCTAATGTCTCTATGTGGCTTCTTGGCCAGCGACAGCGCTATCTTTATTCCTTCTTTCAGTCGCATTCCTGCGTACGAATGAAATTGACCGCAATGTACGAGATGGTGGGATAGTTTGTTGACCGTTATTTGGGCTGCAGTGCAGGACAGAACGTAAAAAGCAACAAGAGCTTAAAAAGCGTCCGTCTCCTTGTCTATCCTATACGCACTGAAATAATTGTCTGCACCACTTGTTTGTTCTGGCGTTTAGCCTCACCTGCATGCTTGTGTTTACAATTTTGATCGAACGGCTTTGTGGTCGCTGGACGCTGTGTATGTTTTTTTAAAGTAAAAGGACGTAACAAATGCTTGCGCAAAGCGTGGTATCGCGAATTTCAATGTAATCCAGGTATACAGGGTGATCATTTTTAAGCTTTACGGAATTTTAAAAAAGTCGCCTGTGGAAGACAGCATATTTCCTGTCGTTGAGCTGGATTATTCGAAGAGGCGGATATTACTAACACGAGAACTCGAAACACACATTCAACTAATTAACGAACATTTATGAATTAACTTCTTAATTAGTTACATTACGGCCCGTATTGCAATTAGCGAATTGTAGCTGGCGAGCTTGCAAGACGTGTCCACTTGAATTTCCAGGAAGAATCATTCACCCTTTATCACTCATGAAATGATCACCCTGTATAATAAATGCACGCACGCATGTAAAATAGAGACATTTGAAAGTAAGGAAACTCGATACACTGTCTTGAAAAGGGACACCCCCACATATTTATAAGAGAAGGCAAAATAGTATTAGAACGCTACTTCTTGTTTTGTTTGAGTCGTCCATCAAATAGTGCATCAGCATCACGTGTTATGAGGTGCCCGCAGAGAAGCGAAGCGTCGGTTGCGTGCATATAAAAAATCGGGACGAGGAACGTTAGACGTTCGGAGGCAGTGGTCTAATTTGATGTGCGTGTTAGCTGTGGTTAATGTGACTTCGGTGCCAGGTTCACGTTATTTTCTGGCTTAAGTGCTTCATTCAATCGTCACGATTATGAGATGTGAAAACCTCTGTACGGTATTCCCGCAAGTTCGATATAAGCACGAAACAAAAACGCTGAGTTTCAGTGCAAAACAGTTGCGAAGAAGTTAACGGGGGGTTGTGTTGCGCCAAAAATGCCGGAGACACCACGTCGCGTGTAAAATATGCTCGTTTAACTTACTTGAAATCCTGGATAGAGAGTGTTGGGAAAGATGTTTCAGTTATGGGGGTATTTTTTTACTTGCCTTTATATATTGTCGGGAGGGGGGAAAGCCGGAGAAACGCCGGCGGCGCCTGACAAATTAAGAATGGAATGCGTACATTAATTAAGGAAGAAGCAATTAGGAAGGAAAATATGCGTACATGTGTACACGAGCTCGAGCAAGAGAAGTGGTGCTTTCTCGCACCATATTTTATACGTCCACGAGCTTTTATTCAAACCCGCCGTGGTTGCTCAGTGGCTGGTGTTGGGCTGCTGAGCACGAGGTCGCGGGATCGAATCCCGGCCACGGTGGCTGCATTTCGATGGGGGCGAAATGCGAAAAACACCCGTGTACTTAGATTTAGGTGCACGTTAAAGAAGCCCAGGTGGTCCAAATTTCCGGAGTCTCCCACTACGGCGTGCCTCATAATCATATCGTGGTTTTGGCACGTAAAACCCCATAATTAAATTTTTAATTTTTGAACTTTTATTCAATAAAGTGCTGGCGGAAAATTCTACCAGGTGCATTCGCTAACAACAGCGTTGCGTGAAAATGCATCTCCGTTTCATATTCAATGCACCCAGCAGAAACCGGAAAGACGTAATCGATTGGGGCCAATGGACGGCTAGAAATCCTGGAGCAGAAGGACGACGAAGACCTCACCGCCGCTTCAAGCACGAAAGACATGTATGTGTCTCAAACGACCGCTTCAATGCTTGCATCAGCTGTCACCACTCATCAGGATTGCTCAAAGAATAGCACGCACCTAGTGCAATAAGGCTTCTCGCTCGCACCAATCTCACTACGATGTCGCGGGAAAAGAAAATGCCAAGGGGCCATATTCATAAAGGTTTACCTGCGTGAGTAATTTTTGCCATTGGCCAGCCACCTTCACTAATGATGTGTCCGACGCCAGGATTCGGGGAAATATTCTTTTACGAACATTTATATTGTAAGAGGTGTTTGTGATTACGGGCCAAGATTGGCAGGCACACGCACAGTCCTCGCTTCACCAGAAGGCTTGCCTGTCATATGACGGAAAGTCATATGATACGACAAATAAGCTTCGGATAGGAACGAGCCTGCAAAAGCGCGTAAACGTTATCTAATGCGGATTAACACGATGGGACGAATAGTTAATTCAGTTGAGAGGATAGCGTGGTGAGATAAAGCTGCAACAAATCGCGCCTGTATAGCAGCCCTCGCTTGAGGATTCGCCGTGTGCCGAACATTTCGGCGGCACTGTTAAATAAATTACATTCTTAGATATTACGTGCTAAAACAGCGATCTGATTACGAAGCACGTCGTAGCTTGGGAATCCGAATTAATTTAAACCACCTGTAGTTCTTTGTCGTGCACCTAAATCTAAGTACACGAGCATTTTGTTGCATTTCGCCCCGTCAAAATGCGGCCGCAGTGATCGAACCGGCGACCTTGAGCTCAACAGCTCAGCGCCAAATAGCCACTGAGCAGAAAACAGTTCCGCCGTCAAACCGTTTGTGGAGAACAGCCACACGACGGGCGATGCGAGCAGACGACAGATCAGGAAAACGTGTTGATACTCTCGACCTCACTATCTTCCCCAATTCTGTCTGTACTTTCAGCAAGGTCAAGATAAAGGTCGCTAAGAAACAACGGTCAATTGGCCGCGATCAGTGTTGTTTTGTCGGAGTTGAACGTAATTAGCCGACTGCCTCAAAAATGGTCTTTTGGCAAAATAATGTTAGTCAAAGACGGCGCTTGTTGGCATACTTACAAAGCATTCTCAATTCGCGCTGCTTGTTCGCTAGAATTCATTTGTGGGAGATAATTCAGGATATTTCGTCCATGCGGGTCACGGACGAGGCGCAAACGACATAAATCAGTGACGTATAGTCACGTGACGAGCCGTCCAGTGTGGTAAACCTGCACAACATGGTGTGATGGCCCTGTGATTTACCACCTCAACGAGTTGGCTGCTTTAACCAACTGAGAAATATATCTATCACCCCACTGAATAGGGGTGTCTCCGACTGAGCCAACAGGTTGGAGACGAGACGACAGATCTCACGCACGGAAGTGCATTAACCACAATCCATCGCAACATCCGTAGATGTGCCGAAGTTAAAGGCTAAATTTCCGGATCTGGGGTGCTATGTAGAATGGCCCGAGTTGGCAAAGTTCGGATACTCCGCGAGATGTGGCGACGCCCTCAGATGAATGAGTTAATGGTATCGAGACACAAAATTTAACCCTCGGCACACCTCCAGTTTCGTTGGCTTATCTAGATTCAAACTTGATTTATCATCGCTTAGGCGTAACCTCATGGGCGGACGAAAAATAAGGAGTCACGTAGTCATACCGTCGGTGCCTTCTTTCAATTGTTTAGCCTTCCACCCATGGTGCATTACCTGGGCAAGTAAGTTACAGAATTTTTTTTCGCTTTTACTTAAACACTACTCGGGTCTGCAGGATATAGTCCACGTCGAGATTGCGGAATACCCAAGTCGAGATGCCTTCTCTATAGGCATAGTCAACAATCAAGGTCAGGCCCACTCCACAGCAACAATTTGTTGCATGCATGCAGAGGAAGCAGAAGAGGCAGCTATAGGTCTGGCTATAAATGGCACCACCGCGGAAATCATTTTTAGCGATTCCAAAGCCGCAGTTAGAAACTTTGCCAGTGGCAAAATCCACAAACCGGCCATGCAAATTCTAAACAAATATCCACCACCTGATCGCCAGATTCAAATCATCTGGGTCCCGGCACATTCCTCGCACCCAGGAAATGAGGCTGCCCACAATTATGCCCGAGGTTTCATCAGCCGGGCGGTGGGAGGCCTCGACCTGGGTTCAGCGAGGGATCGCATGGTGACTTTCCATGAAATTACTATGCACTACCGCGAAGGTAAACAAAAATACCCCCCTCCGCATAAATCACTTGATAAACTGCAACAGGTGACCTGGAGACAGTTGCAGACTGGCTCATTTGCCAACCCTTACAAGTATTCACTAATATATCCGGGCTGCTTCTCACCTAAATGCAAGAACTGCGACGCCTATAAAGCGGACCTGACACATATATTGAGCGACTGCCCCGGGCTCAAACCTAGGGCGGAACTCGAACTTAATAACACTTCAGACTGGGAGGTAGCGGTGTCCAGCTCGGATCCCGCGGTCCAGCTGCGGACCGTCAACTGGGCTTGGGAGGTTGCCGAAAGTCAAGGGCTTACGGCCACCTCACGCCGCCTAGCAGAAGAAACCCAGTAATTTAGATAACTCTGCCTCTGACGAAAATAAAGTTTTCCCTCCTCCTCCTCGCTTTTACTGCGTTCGAAAGAAAGGATAGGGTTGGCTAGACATTGCGCCACGTCTGCGCAAAGAGGAGACACGCCCGTGACGCGCCCCAGAAAGGCGTGGAACGCGGCTTGCGTCGAGTGCGTAGATAAATAGCGGAACAGTCACGGTATCGCGATATTGCGTTAAAGACCATAGGCGACGCTGTTGCGTAACCAAGTCTTCTGTGTTTTGAAACGAGGAAGCGGCGTGCGCAGGATGCACTCGTGTTGACATTATCATCATGAACAGCTTATTTTTATGTCCTTGCAGGACGAAGACCTCTCCCAACGATCTCGAATTACCCCTGTACGGCGCTAGCTGATTCAAACTTGCGCCTGAAAATTTCGTAATTTCATCACCCCACCCGTGTTGATATACGTGGCTTTATCTCGGCATTTTATTGTCTGCTGCTATTGCGCGTTCCGCGCTATCTTTGTTCACTGACTGCCGTCTATATAGCAAACTCTGGCGAGCGATAAACTAGGGGAATCCTGCTTATCACTCCTGGTAACATCGGACCAGCGCAATCCAACACGCTCCCGGGTCGCGTTTCGGACTATAGCGTGAGTATCTGGCGGTGACCGTGAGGGTACTCAACACGAGATCACGACCAGTTTGTTCCACGAGCAGTTCTAAATTTTAGCGACGAGCAGAGGTGATGGGACGTTCAAATGTCTTCTTTTCTTTTTTTATGCAGGTGATAATAAGAACAAGAAAAAAAAATGGTGCAGGCATTTAACGCTGTTCATTTCTGACCCCAGTGAAGCGAGACCGTTTTTACAACAGAAGCACGGGTCCATAAATACGCCACTGCAACTAGAAGGGAGCCTTATTTTCGTTTTGGCTGTCATAAATTAAGCGCTCTTGACAGCCGGCAGTGAGACGACTCCTCCACGCTAAGGAGCGCGTGAAATCTGCCTGGCTTTTGCTTCTTCGGTTCCTGTCTTTGGTGACGTTACGCAGGCGGACCTGCACTTAGCCAGTCTAGCAGATTGCTTTAGGTATCTGTCTCTGTGTGTTTGTCCGCGTATGTGTCTGTATGTGCCATGCACGTGTTTGCGTGCGTGCGTTTGCCTGTCTGTGTGTGTTTCTGTGTGTGCGTGCGTGTGTTTGCGTCTGTACGTGCGTTTGCGTGTGTGTGTGTGTGTGTGTGTGTGTGTGTGTGTGTGTGTGTGTGTGTGCGTGTGCGTGTGGTGTGTGTGTGTGTGTGTGTGTGTGTGTGTGTGTGTGTGTGTGTGTGTGTGTGTGTGTGTGTGTGTGTGTGTGCGTGTGTGTGTGTGTGTGTGTGCGTGTGTGCGTTTGCATGTGTGCATGTGTGTTTGCGCATGCGTGCGCATGCGCACGCCATATAGCTTCATTCAGAGTTAAATGCAGCGACTATATGTTAAATGCAGCTTTTAGTTAAATGCAGCGACTATATGGAAAGCGCAGAGTGACTACTTAAGCAGACGTTCGTAGCCGGTCGTCATGGAAGTATTTCCACATCCCAAGGACAATAGCTCATATATTGCAAAAAGCTTGCACGTTTTGAGCCATAGCATCTCTCGGGAAGTCTCGTGAGCCCATACATTATTGCGGTTGCGAGTGACGCCTAGCGTATAGTCTAATTATTTCAGAGCGAACCATTCTTAAGATAATCTACCAAGTTGGACTGATTATTGCAGCGTCATTTAATACTTTGCTGGCGGTTGTCTGGCGCATATCGAGCACAGCGCTACGCTCTCACGTGGAAGTCTCACGTCTGGTGTCTCTCCAGCACCGCACACGTGAAAACCTCGCGCCTGGCGTCTCAAGCACAGCGCACACAACGCATACCAATATTTGGCGGTTTATCCTGACGGACGAAGCTTTGTACGACTGAATGAATGAAAACGTTAGTATAATAATAAGAGGGGACGCTGCGTTAGGCAGCCCCTCAGCCCATGGATTCGCTGGTGAACTTTTCCCGGCACTTCTGGACGTAGTCCACTATAGGTAGCGTTGGTCGTGCTGTGTCTTATAGCGACAGTGAGCCAGACCAGTGAAAGGGGGCGCAGAGAGAGAAATAAAGCGAGAGAAAGGCAGGGCTCGACCAGAGTCCGAGGACTCTCGTTCCCGACAAAAGGGTGATTGTCCAGTCTGTCTAATGCGGCTGAAAGTCCTTTCCAGATGGTAGAAGCATTGACAGCGATAGCAAGGTCCAGCGCAGCACTTGGACTCCTCGGATGGAGTTATAACCCACTCCGGGTTAATTTTGACCACCCGGGGTTCCTTAACGTGTACCCAATGCACGGTGCACGGGCGTTTCTGCACTTCACCCCCATCGAAATGCGGCCACCGAGGCCGGGATTCGATCCCGCCCCCTCGGGCTTAGTATAGTAGCGCAACGTCATAGCCACTACGCCACCACGGCGGGTTGCTACGGTCGTGCCCTTGATCCGCCACCGAGGCGTAGCGTTGAGGGTGCGTCCGCTTCGCATCGTCGTTTTTGCAGCCAAACGCACTACGCGTATCGGAAACCCTCTAACCCCCCCACGCGCGCGAGCCGCGCATGCGCTGTCAGCGGAGAGCACGACGACGAGTGTGCTGTCGACGACAGCACGACGCTTGTTCTGTCGCGCGCGCACGAGAGAGAGAATTAACTTTATTAAAGGTCCTGAAGGGGCCTGGGCACCCCTTACGGGGGCCGGCCCGGTGGCGAGAGAGTGTTGCTGCGTCTCAAACTCTATATGGCTGTTGTCGGTGGTAGTGCTGTGTCACGTTTGTCTGCCGCCTGAGTTAATGTTATGGGCTCATTAATCCAGGCGACGAAGAAACGCTGATAGCGCTACTTTTGACCATGGACCTTTGAACGCTGCCAAACCTATACACACGTAGCCTATAACCGCCTGTCACTAAGAACACCACCACCGCCGCACAACGCTCTCACGCGAGAGGAAGCCGTGATATATGGCAGGTATTCACATTTGAGTCTGTACCACGTTGTTCGCCCTGCGCTATACTTTTATATGTATGTGCCCATACTGCAACGAATGCGCAGTGATCTACCGCAAGCACACCCGAGTTCACACCCATAATGGTAGGTTGGCAAACTCACTCATGAGTCGACTCATTCAGACTCACTCAAACTCAGCGTGAACCGTGAGTTTGTGTGAGTAAGTACGGCTGAGTAGAATATTGGGGAGTCTGAACCCGAAGGATACCGAAGCAAAAATATATTTGACGAGTGACTCTGAATGAGTTTCGTTTATTTTGACGACTTATGCTCATAACCATACCTGTCGACTTGAGACCCTGTGAAATTCGCAAAATCCCACTGACACGACACCAAAACGGTAGGGGACAGGAAGTGCTGGCCTGAGCAGACGTACCCTCAAGGATACAAACGCACTTTATTAAAGATTAGGAAAATTTAGACGCCGCACATAAGCAGCATCAAACTTGGCACAACAAATAATTACAAGCACCACACTGCTTTTAGATCACAGTGACTTTTCTAGCGACAGCTTCATAAACCTGTCTGTATAAACTTGCTCGAAGCAAGTAACCCTCTTGCATTTTTTTCGCCATCAGAAGACTTCCACCGGAAGCTCCGGGGACCGGCGAGCGAAAACTTTTCGCGAACAGAATTTGTTATAACAGCTTAGCTGTTCTAAGTCGACCCTTCGCCGTCTGTCCGTCCGGCGGTGTCACGCAGGTCACGGGACCTGGAGAGGATGAGCGCCGCACCGGGGGAGGGCAGGTCACGTGACCAGCAGAGGAGGAGAGGTGGGATGGGGGGGGGAGGATGCGACCAATGAGAGGCCGCGCTGGGCGCGATGAGGAGAGGCGACGGGTATAACAGAAGACTTTTCTGTGCGGCGCGCCCTTTCGGATAACGAACGCGCATCGCAGCTGGGCTGCGATGCAACTATAGGAAGACCACGAGTAGTGCGTACTCCTGAGGAAGAGGCTTCCTACCGCGAGCGTCAGCGAGAATTGGCCCGTGAACGTGCTCATCGCTTGCTCTCATTACTGGCACGCAAAAAAAGGGGCAGTGCAACTTGCACGCGAAAAAAAAAAAGCACGCCAAAACGCAGAGAGAAACCTGCCTCTGGTGGTGGCTCGGCAGGTTTTTACCGGAGAACTTGACAGTCGTCGAGTAGCGTCGGAAGTAGCTGCCTCTTCTCGCCTCGCAACGTTCCAATATAAGTTCCTGCTGTAGATCTGTGTTTATTTGTGTTTACGCAATTGCATCACGTGCAACACATGCACATGCATGTAACACTCGTAACACTCGGTGTAATTAACTAACACAGCTTTGCTGTTCGACCATCTTCACGGAGTGGAAGGGCGGTAATTTTTTTTTCGTAAAACATAATAAAGTATTCGTAAAATCTTAAGACGAGCAATAAATTTGTAAACCTTACGGAAAATTCGAGAGACTTGGCAGGTATGCCATAACACATCCCACCACACGACATGGGAGGCAGCGCTATTAAGCTCCGGCTCGACGGACCAGCTCGAACGGGTGGCTCGAGCGACAAGAGCAGCTAAGGCCCCTGTACTCCTGGAGTGAGCGAACCGCCGACTGCAGAGCGGGCTGTTCCGAATAAAGTTCATTCTATCTCACTCTCTCTCTCCGCCGCCTGGGTTGACGACTGTGGTGCGCTTTCGTTCGTCGCCGAATTCCGCTGCAAGTCTTTCGCCGAGATGCCCCATTTCTCCTTGCCGGCTCACCACAGCTTCGCTTAGACCGACTCCCACAATGCGTGGGACCTACACAATCTCAAAGATAATGGCCGGAAGGGTGCCCAGCCTCCGTGAAGTTAATGAGCGGAGGTGGTGGAGCGCGCGACAGGTGGCGCGACAGCTGCATACTCCGCTGGGAGCGCCACGGTAGTTCCGCGGTATGAAAATGACGGAGCGCGTGCGCCTCATTCTCTCTCCTGTGCAGCGCCGGGATGAGCGCTCGGGCCGCTGTCGCTAAATGGGAGCGGCGACGTGGCGATCCCGAACTTCGGGCTCGCGAAGCCGAAAGGAAATTCCGCGTTCCTAAGCGAAAATGACGACGTGCTGCCTGACAAAGACAGCTCTGACAGCGGAAATGTTCACCCCGAGCTGCTCAGTAGCTTGCTCAGTATCGTTACGGTGGCTAGATTGTATCGGCGACGTTAATTCCATGAGCTCCTCGACGTTGGAAATTTTCAAGCCGCACATGATGCGACATCGAGCAGCGCTGCTACGATTCTAGGCTGAGCGCTATGTCTCCTGCAATTTCAAGTGCTGTGCTCAGGGCGTCAGGGCTGTTGCTCCCGCGCATCGCTCGAAGACGCCTTCAAGCTGTGCTTCAGTTTAAATGAGTTCAGTGTATCGCCGACTTTGCATCCTTTCTGCAGGAATCCCCGAATTTGATCGGCTGTAAGCGGCACGCTCACAAACGAAGTACACGGTCAAGGGATCGAAACAACGAAGCACTTGAAGATGAGGCGTGTGCTGTGAACAATGCTATGATGTGGTGGACCAAGCCGCTAATTTAGGACTCAGCGGACCCTGAACTCCGGGCTCGGGAAGCCGAATCAAAACGTCAACGTCGAGCGGTGGATCCCGAGGCGGCGCGGCAACGCGAAGCCGAATCGAAACGACAACCATCTCCCGCTCAATCAAGCTAACCATCTCCCCACTGCTTCGCATCCACACATGGTTCCCTTTAGCGGGAGATGGAGTAATTTTTTTTCCTACGCTGTCTGCATTAGGAAATTAGGCAACCTGAACAAGCGCACTTGTTTATAATATAGTTTTCTGTAGTTTCAAGGCAGGTCCTTAAATATCTACGTGTGCCTTTACACTTTACACGGCATCAAACTGAAACAAGGGTCAGAAATGCATTTGTAGAAATGGTTTTATTAGGAAGAAAGGCTAAAACTAACATATCTCATTGTTTCCTCAGCGTTTTGATCTTTCTGTCTGCAGCCTTTTTTTGTGCAGTGCATTGGATGGCGTCATTTCGCCGTCTGCAAAAGTTGTTCAAAGCGACATTTGTTGCAGCACGCACTACATGCCGCACGAGAGTCTCTCACGTATGGCCATTTTCGCAAGTCTCTAGCTCAACATCTCCCAGCAGTGATGTGGCAATGGACCTGACAATGCCACGCTGGTTGTTGGATGCGAGGAACGGCTTTGCATTTTCTCCCTTGGTGAGTTTTTCGACAACAGGCGTCGTGACCAGCACCATGTGCACAGTACATGGCTGCGGAAACCTTAAGCTTCCTCTTGACAGGTTGGCAATCATTGTGCTACATTCCACATCTATATTCCTGTTTTCCAGGATGAGTATGCTGCTGCAAAGTATGCACGACACCTTCTTGAGAGTTGAATGAGCACAATATCCAGCGATATAGGCAACGACCTCCATGTCGTGCTTTGAGCTGGAAATTTCTTCATTAGAGATGTGAACCGAGAAGTTGTGTTGTGAAACTTCTGTGTCATTCTCGCTGTTGCTGTGTGGCTGCAGAAGCATCAGAAGCTTTTGCAGCCGGATATTTTTTTTTTCAGATTCTAGAAGCTGCCGCTCGGAGAGATGATACTGTGCGCCAGCAAGCTGACGGTAGCGACCGAAGCGATCTTCAACAGTGTCTGTTTTAAATTTTTGTAGCAAAACATACTTGAATTTGAGCTCTTCTAAGCAGTACCGCATCAACTCAACAAGAGAGTAGCAAGTTATACTCAAAGGAAAATGGGTTTCGCTTGTCAAGCAGCCACTGTTCATGCTGACGCTGTCCCAAGCGTCCAGCCAGTCTACCATACCATTAAGGAAAACCAGATGTTGACCCACCGTGGAATTCACTGAATTTTGCAAGGTGCCGTGCAGTCGGCGATCCTTTGGAAGGGGTCTTTACGTTGACGATTTTCCACCACGTTGTTATAATGTTGATAAAGTGGACTCTTGGAACTAGCACATGCGGTTTTGAGGGCTTCGCCACGCATCTCAAGAGCGTTTGAGACAAACGGATTCATGACGTTTAACACCAATTTGACATTTTGTCTCTCCATAGGTGTTGGATTGATGGCTTTAGAATTTAGCTTGTAGCTAAGCTTGAGAAGCGATGTCTGCTCCAATCAATATTTTTTTTAATTCATTAATACTGTCAACCCGCATAAAGGGTCATAACAGAGAGGGCACTACAATTACATACATCAAATATGGACAATGTCAATGTACGCAAAGTTGCTTAACACTTGTCAATTCACAGTGAATAAGATGTTCACTTGAATGCTGTTCAGCACACTTACGTCGTTTATCAAAATACGTACAATGAACATCAAGTCGCGCTTATCCCTTGGCACTACAAACTAAATTGATAACTCCCGTAAATACGCCTCAGCAGCATTTTCAAAGTCGGTGACATCTTTTAGGCTAACAATAGCGTTTGTCAATTGGTTCCACATTTCTATCGCATCCGGGAAAAATGAGTATCGAAATGTATCACTGTTAGTTCGGTAGGGCTTTATGACGTAGTCGTGGTTAGTTCGCGGGTTTCTTTTGCCTGGAGCATGTAGATATTTGAGCTTATCAATCTTAAGTTGATCCTGCATTATTTGATAAAGTACCTTCAGCCTAAATTTCTTTCTACGTACCTCAAGAAGATCCAAGTTGCAGCGCTGTAACATCAGCGTGACCGATTCCTTCCTTCGGTACGTCGAACAAATAAACCGCGCCGCCAGTCTCTGTATCCTTTCCAACTTCCTCTTAAGCGTCACTTGATGGGGGCTCCAAACAACGGCTGAATATTCTAGTATCGTCCTAATGAAGATGGTGTATCCAATAAGTTTTACATTACGCGATGCATGTTACAGTTTTTTTCTCAGAAAGTATAACTTTTGATAGGCTGTCATGCAGACGTTATCTACATGTTGGTTCCATGTAAAATTTCGTGTTATTGTTACCCCTAAATACTTCAACTGGTATAGCTGCCGTATAGCTTCAAATGATGCAACTTTCATTTTGGGCGGCCCATCGGGCAGTATTCCAGACAGGCTCATTTAAGGAAAGTAGAAGCATGTTCCTTGGTTTTTCTGATTTATCCAGTTTTTCCTAATGCATTTCAGTATGTGCACATGGTCGACGGAATAAAAAAGAGGGCGATTTTTGTCGGCTGGATGAGAATACACAATTCTTACTTCATGTTTCTCTGCGAAAAACGACATTTCCCGGTTGAATGATTTGTTGTCAGTAACCACGCCAACGACCCTGAGACCCATAGATTCTACTTATAAAATTATCTTCTTGCAGAAATCATGTAGGATTTCGACGGTCACTTTAGATACGGGAAGAATATGAAGCACATCTTTGCTGGATGACAGGAGTGACTGAACCATGGAAACATGAGCTGTTGTGGCTGCTTCTTGAGAATTGGCTTCAGATCCTACTATGTTGCCCCCTTTATAATCGAAGTATGGCTTGATATAGATTTCATCAACCATTAGCGTTACCGTCTTCTCGTGCGGCTGCATGGACTTCACCCTTTCTCGAACGTAGGAAAGAAAGGTGGCTTCGTTTTGCTCCTTTAGTGGATCGCCTCCATACTTGGAACAAACGCGGCGCAGAGTTGCAGGATGGGGTGACGTCAACGTCGACGCTGACCTAGCAAAGTTAAAGGCGTGAGGAGAAATTGAGTTCAGGATGCTAGAAAACACTAATGTTTCAGCACTGTAGCGACGAATGGAGGCAGCGAGTGCGAGAGCAATTTGCTCATTTAGCAGACGAAACAACGCACAGTGTTCTTCTGTCGTGCCACTGTCTTGAGACAGTTCATTCAGCAAGGAGCCAATATGCTGCAACACTGTCGCTGTTTTCGACGCACTTGCAACTCCTGGCGTCTCTCTCATCTGGTTTCCTAGCTGCCGGAGTGGTAAGGACAACGTCCGGATGTCACGCACTGCGTCTGGAACTGCGCCTCCGCAAGGTAATGAAGCCAGCTTGATCATACCTGCTGAGACTGCGAGTGAGAGATCAGCGAACACCGTGACGGAAAACCTCACATGCGTTGAAGGATTATCCTCGATGCGGAAAAACATTACACAACGATCGTTGGCCTTGATGGTCCAGAAATCACCACTGCAGACAGCAGGAAGCTTGCCTCTTAAGTCTGCGAATGAGGAGACAGCATTTCTCTTCGCCTCTTTTTGTGCATATAGAGTCCTTAATGGCTTTGCTCAAGGCGATCGTCTTCTATTCGAGCTCGTTTCGAGACTGGAGATTCTCGCCGAGCGCGAGTCGTGCTCAGGTACGACGGACAGTTCGGAAAAATCGGTGGACTAAGTACACGGGCGTTTTCTAAATGCGAAAACACCCGTGTACTTAGATTTAGGTGCACGTTAAAGAACCCCAGGTGGTTCAAATTTCCGGAGTCCCCCACTACGGCGTGCCTAATAATCAGATCGTGGTTTTGGCACGTAAAACCCCATAATTTTTTTTAAATCGATGGTATCGCATCTGGCACCAGGCACACCCTCTCGCTGTCGACTGTCACTGTCTTTCCTGACGCTGCGTCGAAGTGTGACAGCTTTGTGATGTCACCCTCGCGGAAGTGAAGTTCACAGACCTGCGCCAAGCATAAAAATGACTTAATTAACTTCCGTACGAAACGGGCTAATGGGAAGTTTGACGCCGCCCTGTGTATTTCTGCTCAATTTTACCGCACTGCCCTACCTGAAGCGCGATAATGCTACCATCACCACACATGATACTCGCTCGCTTCAGCAGAGCGAGAGCGCGAGTCATGCGATGCAGCCGGTAAGATCACAAATTTCAGTTTCTTACCTTGGAGTTTATGCTTATGTGAAATCCTTTCGAAGAATGGCCCTTATCCAGGACTTCTTCCGAGCTTCATCCTTGAAGGATGCGAAAGCGCGCACTTTGGGTCCACTGTCATAACTGCCGCGACACCCGGAAACGCAACGACATCCCATGTCACACTGATCGAGGCGTAATCACGTGCTCACAAATGCAACACCAATAAAATAAGACACGTGGCATTGGACGAAGACTCGGAGCAGTACGATGCAGTACCAAGCCTAACGAAGTCTAACCAGCGAAACAGGGAGCGATGAAAGGCAAACCTGTCGTGGCTTGCCCGCAGCTTGGGGAAAAGAATGCATGGGCGCGACGCGTCAACACCATCTAGCCTATTGGACATCGGAACGCACGACGACACATCCCAATCGGACAACTAGCGTGACGTATGCCGTCTGGAGAGAGGGCTATGAATGGGCCTTGGTTCTTCTCCAGAACTGTCCTGTTTAGACATTCAGCCTGGGCATCGTGTAGCGGTGCTTCTTTGAGTAATTTTTGGTAGAAATATTGTCTTCTACAGTTTGTTTAGCATTTGAGACAATTAATAAGCTTAAAGAAATGTTCAGAAAATAAAGTTATTTAAAAATTTACTCGGAATAGTTTCTATTTACAAATGTTGCCGTAATATTTCTTTAAAAGTTACATAGATTACCTTGAGCAGCTTTTAAGGTCCAGTGAGGTAACAGACACATAGTGGCCGTACCATTTCTTTGTGTCTAAGAACAATACAAATTTCTTATCCACTGCAGCTAAAGTCTTCTTTGTTAAAACAAGTTATCTTGCTGAACTACAAACCAGGCTCCTGTGCCCACAGCTTATAAAGGATAGAAAGGCTACCGCAATGGCATCAGCCATCCGCTTTCGCTCGGTGCACAACAGAGAGGAATCAGACGGCTCACACTGGGATGATGTGAAGGCTATATAGTGTGCGCGAGCGCTTCAGGTCTCGGGGCAAGGTGCGGGCACCTGGTGAGATCAAAATCGCCTCTGACGCAATTCTCTTGCCTTCGATGCTGCTCTCCTGTGGGCCTGAGCTTGATGAGAGCCATACCCCGTGCCGAGCAGTGAACAAAAGTAGTAGAAAACTTTATTTGTTGTTTTGTAATGAAGTCCCAGAGGATGGAGCCCTCAGTCCAGGGCCCCATGTGTTGCTGCTATGCGGCTGGCCCGGTCAATCAGGTATTGCTGGTCGTCCAAGGCTGTGCTGGAAAGAGCGACTTCCCACCTGGATGGCGAGGCGTTGGGCAGTGAGAAATAGAAGCTCGGTGTAGCAGAAACGTTCTCCGCATTTCATCTGGCAAGAAAGGGCACGACTTTCTGCACGCTCGTAAATCCAAACACTGGCTGTATCGTCGAATCCGCAGGAGGAGACACCGAGTTCGCGCTGCAGTTCTATAAGAACCTACATGCCGAGCCAGCTCCTATACTCTAGCAGTGCTTCCATTCATTCGACTCTCCGAGTCGCGCGAACTTTGCGATTCACCCAATGTTGAGGAAGAACACTTTTCAGCATTGAAGTCTATGAAGTCTAATCGTAGTATAGGGCACGATGGTTCAACAGTCGAATCTCATTTTAAGTTTAGGAGGCTGCTATGAAAGCCTTTCACATCACTAGTGAATAGGCTACTCAGTGAAGGGACTCTGGCAGCAACTCGAAGGTACGTGCTGATCGCTCTCTTGTGTCTGTATAAATTGAGACACACCGACCTTAGAGCCTGGCTTCAGCATCACGCTTCTGAACTGCGATTACAGGCTCATAGCTAAGGTGCCTGTCAATGTGGCTCACTCCAGTACTTGGTACTGTTTTGGGCCCGTATCAGGCATGCTGCGTCCAAAGGAGCTCTGTTCAGCTCCACGGTTTAGCGATCAGGGGCCTTCTCCAGTGGGCGAAAGCCTGGGGCTTCCGGCCATTCTGAGCTGATTCGATCAGGAGAAGTCTTTTGATATTGTTAGCCACGTGTACCTTTGCCAGATTTTGGACGAGGCTTCTTTCAGTACTGATTTTCAGAGAATGGTCCTAGCTTTGTGCTATCGGCCTACTTGTGCTGTCGTCATTGAGGACTGTATCTCGGAGTCATCCATTGTGTGTACTGGTGTTCAGTAGGAAGATACTCTCTTGACTGCCCTTTGCGTGCTCGCATTTGAACCGCTAATGCAGAGGCTCTACTGGTTCTACTGTCTACCGCTAATGCAGAGGTTTTGCTGTCTTGTGACAGTAGAACGGACATCTTCCTATTTCCACCATGTTGATTTCCAGTTGCACTTTTTGCCATAGTGAAGACAACTTGTACGTTGTAGTTCCGGACGAGGCATCTATCTGCACGGTATTGGATGTCATGGACGGTTACTGAAGGGCGAGTGGTGCAGGGTAGGAAAGTGTACCTAAGTACTTGAACTCAACTCCGTTCAGTCCGCAAGCCGTTTATGGTTTGCCCGTGAAAATGCGGCTGGCAATCCTTGGATTACACTTCAACCTAAACAGTCTACCTGTTGATAACTGGCAGCAAGCTAAAGAGAAGCTTCCGACTACAATTCCGGAATTCAGCGCGTTGTCTTATTCACTAACGGCTCGTGCGACGATCTTCCGGTCACTCCTGTTTTCCTTCGTGACGTACGTAGCTTGCGCGACACCAGTGTCAATTAACCCGCTCCAAGCTTATCTTGGAACGGAACTACTGTCCGTGTGGATAGGCAGGTGCTCAAGTGGCCCAGGGATACGGGAAGACTTGGAATTCCCAACCTGGGCAACGTAGCAGTCGCGCTACATGCCAGGTGGACTCAGGTAGCTCTGAACTCTGATATCCTGAATCGATTCCTTCCTCCTTATTTTCTTAGTACTCCACTCCGTTTGCCTTTGCAGAGCACATTTCCTCATTATGTGCCTCGTGTACACAGCAGGAAAGCTAAGGTTTGTGCACACAGCGATCATAGCAGCAGCGGTAAGCACAACGCTGCCGTCACTCCACAGCTGAGACGATTGAGCGCATATAGCATAAGTTTGCATTCATTTGGCTTGGCCGTTTTTGCTGCCAAACGCACTTCTCTTTTACACACCGCGAGGGCCGCGCTTGTGTCGTCCATATTGTGACAGTATGGTTGTGGTGGCGGCGCCGATAGCACCAACGCACGTCGCGTGCTCATGTAATTGCAATGAAATATAAAAAGAAACACTGACGAGCACGAATTGGTTTTAAAATTTATTTTAGTCTAAACTGAATATCCGCTTCAAGGGGCGACACCGTAGCACTCAAAGTTTCTCATATCGATATGGTTCTCTGCTAAGCAAAATCGCACTTGCTGGTATTGCTATTTGTAAACGTATACAAAGGGAAACTCACGACGTCCGTCCCAAGAGTTCGTGTAGTACGTTTAAAAGAAAGGTATTTCAAAAACTTTCAGAGACATCGATGACGTGACCTTCAAAGTACGACCCGTAAGACACAAAATATTGGGTCCACCTCTTCTTCCATTGCTGGATCGAAGCACCTTGGGGAGTCCTTTTCTGTTAAGCGCTTCAGCAGCCCATATCGCTTCTTTTTTAATTATCCGTCGCATCCTCAAAATGCCAACCTGGTGCACCAGTCTGTATTTGGAGAATAAACAAAAATCCGGTGAGCATGGAGGGTGTTCCAGGACAGTGACGGAACTGCGTGCCAAAATTGTACGCACTATCAACATCGAGTGCGCAGGGGCATTATCGTGGTGCATAATACAGCGCCCATCTTTCGATAAATTTGGACGCACGCTGCGCACATGATGTTTCAGACGTTTCAAGACCTCCGCGTAGGAAGCTGCATTGATAGTTCGGCCTTCAGGTACAAATTCGTGGTGCACAATGCCACGACAGTCAAAAAACACGATGAATATGACTTTGGTTCTTTCTTTGTTCTTCCACGTGTTTTATTTATTTATTTAATTATTTATTTTACTTTACTTTCTTCTTTTTGATTTTTTGCTTGGGTGGGAGGGGGGGGGGGGGGAGGGGGCGAGAGGTAGGGGGAGGCGCTTGGCGCACCTTTCTTTTTACACTCTTTGTTCTGCGACTTCAGTTCGATGTCGTAACTCCATGCGTCGCCGCCGGTGACAACCCTTTACAAGAATCCATCGTTGTCGTCTCAAGTTCTCCCATCAATGCAATATTATTTTCTTCGCAAGTATTGGTTATTAGTCGGCATTAGTCGGTAGAGGGCTATCCTTATCTTGCATCGTTCTGGGGGTCTTCACGGCCTTCCCGAAAACGATTGACTCACTCGAACACAGTTTTTCACTTTGGGGCATCCTTCCCAATAGGCCTTTTGTAACATTTAATGTTGCATCATTCTTTCACAAGTTCATAATAAATGTAATATTGATCGTTTCTTCTGTCTGCTTGTCGATCTCGACAAATGAATGCGCTGGTAGTATCGAGGAAGTCCCACCGCTGCGCGGTCACGCGTCGCCTTTACCTTCGTGAGTCGGTGCACGGTGGCGCGGGCGTTTGCCGCCGCGTCGCGTTAATTAGATAATCTTTCATATCACGGCATCGGGTGCCTCTCTAGGCGCGCAGAACTGCGCCACGAGGCACCTCGCCCGATGCACCTGGAAAGCACAAGCCACGAGGCACCTGAAAGGCATTCAGAAGCGCGCCTTCCAGGTGCCGAAGAAAATTTATCTTCTCTGGCGAGTCTGGAAACGTCGATATTTGCGGCAGATGAAATACGATCGATGACTTTGACCCTTCTCTATATAGTATATACCTGCAACGTGCATCGATAGCACTTTCGCAGGCGCCAGCGACGGCACCATTTGCGAGATTTGTGCCAGATGCCTGCATGTTCCCTTTAACAATGCACCTGCCTGTACCTGTCGTCCAAAAAAAGAGAACTTTCACGAAACATGCATCACGAAAATTTTTAAAAGATGAGAGAAACTAAGAATGAGATGCAGCCGTTAATAGAACACCGGGAAAAGTAACAGCATCTCCACGGCCTTATTCATTTATATTGCGCCGGAACCCATCGACAGCTGGCCAATAAAAGCAGGGAGGCCGTAAAACAGACATCATCCGGTAGCCGAGGCCTCAGTGTGGGAAAGCACCAGTCGGAGCGGCGGAACCTTCTGAGAACAAGAGGAAAGCGCGTCTCGTGCGGAGATAAACTTGACGCCTGTTGTTACGGGCAGCCGAGAGGCCGAGGTATTACGGAACGACGGCTGCACTACGAGGCCACACGCCGCTCGAGTGAATATATATGAGCTGCGGCACAGACGGGGAAGCGGCGGCAAGTGTAAATACCGGCCAAACCGAGTGCGTGTGTATTTTGACAGGGCTGCCCGTCGTAGTGTTGTTATTGCTGTCGGCTAACCTCTCCGTCCAGATAGGCTGCGCGGCCACCACGAAGCCTGTGCTTCTTTAAGAGCCGACATACTACGTGCCGACGGGATTAGATACACCTGGACCGGTCGATGTAATGCTTCTTTTCTCTCAACTATGCTCTATAAATCGAATTTTTTTTCTTTGCGAACCCTCCCAGATTTTCCTGATCGTGGTTGTTAGGTGCTGCTGCTGTCTTGATGAATAACTCATAGTTTAAAGAAGAATAATTACGTGCCTGATCAACACCACCTAGATAGCATAAGGCCTGTTCACTCCTAACCATGACGTCATGCTAGCTTGCCGAAATTTCCATTGCCAAGCATGACGTGACGAAAGCGGTGACGTCGAAATCACCACTGCTTACTCGGAAACATCTCCATTAGATTCTATGGCAGTCGGGCCAGGTAACATGACGTCATGAATCAGAGTGAACAGGTCTTGTGCTGTCTAGGTGGTGTAGGCCTGATGGTGGGATCGAACCTCGATACTCCCGCTCGTATACTTCTACCGTTCCCGACGCAAACTAACTTTTTGAGATAATCGCCGCGTGTGTTACACTAGGTAGTACGGGTGGGCGAGAACACATGCACGCGCGCGACCGAGCAGATGTGAAGGGGCTGCGTTTGGAAAGCTTGTAACGTGAATCATTCACCGTCCATGGCGAGCCAAGCCCCTGTGATCACGTGGGCGGAGCGCTGCTCATGAGACCTCGGACAAAGCAAAAAAAAAAAAAAAAAAGAGGGGGGGGGGGGATTACCAATGGCAGAGCATAATTACATTGCCACGGGTAAAGATTCTTTTTTTGGGATGATTGGTTTCCTGAAACTAAATACCATATACCACCGGACCTTTTTATGCATTCCCACTTGGCAGATCGAGGAGAGACACCTGTACTGGTGGGCTACTTAGAGAGGCGGGCATTACTTTCATAAGAATGGTCCTGTCTGGTTAATTAGCTAATTAACATTGTTCCAACTGCTCATCCGCTGATTAGCAGTTTCAATGGCTCAGAAACTTGCGGTATACCCAATAGCTGTGAAGGTTAGTTGCGGTTCACTATTGCACAACGTTGATGTGTTCATCTGAAGCGAAAACGTCAGTAGACTTCGCGCACTGCGCCCGCGCGCCGCATACATACGTACACACATGCGCACTCAATTCTTCTTAGATGTGGTTTCAAAAGTTTGAGTGCTGTTGGCGTGCCTTTTGTTTGATCAGGTTAGTTTTCACACAATGTCTTCAATGGAAAAAAAAAAAGCATTGGCATAGCATTGTTCCATTACCCCGGCCTACAACATGCATATGTTCACGCTGCGTGCACTTCACATGAAAATTTTCAGCTCTCGGTACGCCAAGCGGCACCGAAGAAGGCAGAAACAAGACGGGTACACGTCTGGTCATCGACCGCTAGTTCAGAATTCGCTTGTTAAAGTCAATGCACTCATTTAGAAGGCGTTCTAAGTGCTCGTCAGGTACCGGAAAGGGACTCGGAAACCAACCACCGGAGAACAAAGCACTCGCTAAAAACGGTCAAAGCACTGCCAAGCCCTGAAAGCTCGCAGGCTGTTTGCTGAAAGGCGAACTGCAGCTAACTTTTCACTCGGGGTCTTTTCGTTAAAACGCGCTGTGTGTTTCAGCACACGGTGTGGCGTTGTCAGCGTGGCAATGTATTCGGGTCTGACGTATAGTTTGGGTGCAGTGTCTCCTGACGGCTCACTTTCAGTGTGTCTGTCGGTGCCTTTCACCGTGTATATCCATTGTCCGTTAAATGCGATGTAATTTATTTTAGTTGAACGACGGCACTTTGACATCAGGAAATGACGTTGCACACGGTTTTGCAATACGCTGCAGTTGCGAGACTAAAAGTCGTGACGAGCACCACGTGCGCGAGCGCGGTATCTTATGGATTGAGATTAGTAGGTGAGAGGTAAATGTTTTGCAACATTGCCGGGACATCCGGATGACGTCGAACTTAACTCCTTTCTCACCCCAACCGAATGATAAATCGCTCGGCGAAAATATTGTCACAGGTTATACTAGTTGCAATGTTCCTGTCAGATGTAATTAACGCCCAGTGCCCCTTCGAGATCGTTCTAGCATTCCCTACGACAAATTATAGATCCACCTCGCGATGCATCTCTAATGCCGCCAAGTTTCATTTGTAGAACAGAGTGAAGTTCAGCAGATGCGGATGTGCAGGCAAAAACTGTATTAACGGTTAGCTCACTAATGTTCTTTTTTGTTTTTTTTCCTCTACCACTGTCCCCGCCCGCTGAATTATCTCCGTACACTATAATTAGGGCGATGCGCACTGAAAAGGCTAATCAAACGCGTGGAGTCAGCATTTCGTCTGCTCTGGGGCCAAAATCTGATAGCCTTAAAATGGTTTTTTTTTTTTTCACATTTGGAAGCCTTTAGACGTCGACGGCGCGTAGCAATGATGAAACACGTACTCGTCGGGTACGATCAAGCAGTGGGCGTATCGCATTGCTTTGCTAAATTGAATGTTTCAGTCTCTGCTGCGACACTTGTGCAGAATATCGTACTGCCATAATTGCAACAAGAAAGAAGCGCGAGAAAGTGTTTATATTCATGAAACAACTTGGTGAAGTTTCCTGCCTTCCAGTGTTGAACAAAATGTCTTACTTTCAAACAAGGTTTAGGTAAAATTAAGTAGTGGGAAGCACGCTGCCCCCAACCCGCTTTACATGCTGGATCCCGCTTAAGCTTACCTACCAGCCTATAAAGTCATCGGGGATGCTCGGCCGACAATATCAGTTACAGCACCCCCAAATATTGACGAATTTCAAGCTACAAATGATCAATTTACGCCAAACTACCCCCTTCGTCCATGCAACACAGATGCTAGCTCGCACGAGAGAATTTCTTGTCCGTCATGATGCACTCAACCAAGATACGACTCAGGCGTGTCGACTGCTAACGATACAAACGAAAGGGCCCCGGCAAGTTATTTCTGTTTGACAATCGATCACCGAGAGTGTGCTGAGTAGCCACGCTCACTAATCGTCATCGAGCGGGAGCGCCCTGAACGCGCAGCGTCTCTCCGCTCCGCGCTCTTGCGAAAGTTTGTCAGCCGCCCAAACTGCGCACGAAATGTTTTCTACTGCCGGCTTCAGTGGTCTAATGAGAACGCGCTTCGATAACTTGGCATCGTTATCACTCTAACATGTTCTTTACGCCGATTATATGGTCGTATATGGCCTAGTTGTTTAGTAAGTTGTTCGATGAAGTGGCTCTGATATCGCAAAAGCTTCGTGCAAGGAAGTGATCCATTCTCGATCACTGGTGAGAGTGGCCGCACAGCACACTGCCGGCGATATATCTTCAAAAACAAAATAACCTTGGTAATGCCGAAAGTTGGGTTATATCGGTCTGCATAATCCAAAACGTAACAGCGCTTGTCTTTGTCTGCTCTCCAGTTTCTGACGTTGTCTCAAGTCTAGCAGTTACATTTTGGGAATGACTTGCAGGAACGGATTCGTGCAAGTGCCCTAACCGAGGAAAGAGTGTACATATTTAGAATCGTGACTGTGATAAAAAGCCTCAGTGTAGTGAAGTGTGTAGCACGTGGTGATTGTGGCACTGCTACTGTGCTAGAGTGTTAGCTTGGTGCATGCGATCATGCGGGTTTGTATATGAACAGTGAAGTTCAATTGTTAGTCCAGCAATCGTCCTACGTACTCTTGTCTGTTGTGTGCGTACGGGCGTCTTCCCTAATTTTCGTCTTAGTGGATCATGTATCAATAGCCTAGCACTGAGCATTCATTGCAGTAACTCGGGTCGTGTCAAATAGGCGTACGCGACACTGGGCTCAGAAGAACGGTTATTATCCAACCGATGCAGTGAGTAAGCTAACTCGTTTTTTTTTTTCTCTTTTTTTTTTTCTGCACTGGTTTCGGCATGAAATACCACCCAAAGAAGGATGCGGACAACTGTCTTCTTTGTGTCGTCCTTCGTGCCGAAACCAGTGCCGTCTTTCCAGCTAGCCCCGTGGACTTGAAGCCTTATTGATCAGTGAATCAGCATTGGCTGGAGCAAGCGCTTTGCAGGAAAACAAATGCGCTCGCAGTACGAGAGAAATCTGTGTGCCCTTGACGGCTTTGAGCAAGATGCAACGCTATAGAATAATCAAGGCTATACCCACACTGATTTGCCAGAGAAATAAGAACGCACATTTACCGACTGCCTCGATATATATAGATAGGGCTTTTTTCTCGCGTATTCCTGCCACTACATTTGACCGTCATAGTCAGCTTATGCTGATGGTCAAAAAGCCTAAACCCGAAAACCACGATATTTGTGAATGCAGTCGACTCTACATCATCGCGTCTCATTTCTCATCTCGTCTTGCTACCACTTGTATGAAAAAGTCGCGGTATTGCCAGCATTTTTTCTAGACCACGACATTATAATATATTAACGAATCGGTAGTGTCCCCGCCGCTCGAGCAATCACGTGAATACATGGTCGATTAAATCATAAACGAGGCAGCTAAGGTTGAAAAGCCGATAGGTGTATAATAGAGAATTGCAGAATCCTGCCATCGTCGGCAATTTATTCTCTATGTTGGCGCCGTTAGTTATTACCATTTCATGCGAGCATATAAAAGCTCATTGGTCACTTCCTCTGAAGCAAGCGGCATGAATACTGACCGCTGGCACGGCCTTTACCCCTGGAATCGCCTTCTTGCAAGAAGGCTTCTTCTCTCTTGCATCTGTTTTTGTTTCATTTCCTTTTTTTCTTTTTTCCCTTGAGCGTATACCCACCACAGCCACAGAAACGAGTAGGCATATATATATATATATATATATATATATATATATATATACATGGATGCCTCGAGCACGCTCTGCATATGCACTTCGTGGTTATCTACACCGCGCAGAGGGCACTTTGTAGGTATTCTGTATAAAGAAATTGAGGGGGGGGGGGGGGAGGCACCATTCTAGTGATTCGGTTCTTGGATTGTGACGGCCGTCCAGCGGATCTCAGGTCTCAACGGACTGATTCTGAAATTTACCACAGATGCCTTGGCACAAAAGCAGCATTTTCTTGAGCAAATAAAGGCGCTTATCCAATTGAACGCACTTCTCACCACACATTTGTTGATTTTGGTAGTGTTTGTGTGTGTGCGTACTGGGCGGGGGGGGGGGGGGGGGGGGGAGACGTTTTCGGTAGTGCACGGGGATCGGGAGGGCTATCACCTTCCGAACTTCGGGATGACTGCCGCTGCAGATACTACTAGGCCAAGTAGCCCACTGTTTAGTGGCCGTGTGACCGCTACATCCCCTACTTCCCTTTCTCCCGCTTGGCCTTTCCAGCCGCCGAGCGTTACCCACGCCTCCGCTAACATCCAAGTTTGACCCGCAATGATGAATTCGCATAGCCAAACTCTCTCCCACGGGTCGTACGTACTTTGTAAAAGCTCGGGCTCTCCGCAGTGCATCACCAACCGTTGTTTCTACCGCAGCAGATAAGATCTTTCTCCTACGCCTGGAGAAGCACTCACCAATGGTAGTGATAACGATGATCGAATAGAGCAGGGCGCCGGTGAAGGACCACTGCAGCTGGGCGTCCTCCTTGCCGTCGTAGCCTTCTTTGCGCACCGCTTGTACTAGGGTGACCTCGAAGCGGCGCAGCCTGGCCACGGCCTCGCCGGTCCAGTTGGTCTGGTCCAGGAGCGGCGCCTCGGCCGTCAGCTCCCACAGCGCGTCAGCCAGGTTCGAGCGCCAGCGCATCATTTCGAGCCGCTTGTTGCGCTCGTTGGTGGCCTCGAGGTACTCGAAGAGGAACGCGCCCATCACGCAATAGCCGACTACCAGGCTGCACAGCCCAAAGTGGGACATGAGCGACGTGGTGCCGGCGCGGCAGTAGTAGCGGCACTTGGAGCATCGCGACGACCGGCGTGGTTCCCGCATCCTGGAGCTGCCCGAGCGAGCGGCGGAGGGTTCTTCACGGGGCCACGACGTCCCGGTGCCGACCAGGATTCGCGGCGATCACCGGCTCGTCTTCTGTAAGCACTCATAACGACGACCACTACTGCACCATGCGGCCACCTCACGGTCGAAACGCGTAGACTGAAGACGGCGGAGACGCAGGCGGCAAACGAACCTGTTCGGCACTGTTCCCTGTTCCGGCGGTCGACTCGTCATGGTGACGCGGGAGATATGAACATGATCACAGCACAACGAAACACTCACTTGGGCACTCATATGGTCAGAGGTGACATTTCTGTCTTCTCTGATGGCGCGTGGTGTCGATAATCGCGGGTTCGGCGAGTCTTCGACTCTCGACTGCCGGCTTCCAGTGCAGTAGAAGCCAAGCGACACGGTGGGTTGAGCGAGCAGTTCCACTTTTGAAAGGCGTTCTTCATCGGTTTTGCAATCCGTCAAGCGCATGGACGTGGGCTGTGTCGCGGGCGCCCCAGGACGGCTGTCGAACACGTTGCCCCATGATGGCAACCCCGAAAGCACGTGGTCCACGACGACGCCGGCTTCGCCGGGCGAGGTGGACGTCTTCGCCTCAGCTGCAACCAACTTTAGTGCTACTTAAGCTTCAAGTGGGATGAGATTTCCAGGACACCAATCTAGGCGCAGAGATACTTGTACAAGCTAAATGTCTCCTGAGCGTGCAAAACACGCCTTACTGAGACGTTGCTTCGCGAAACATGCTAAATCCCGTTACGGAAACACCACTGCACCCTAGCTCTTCCACCAGAACCTGTCCTTCACGGCCTCTATAGGAGTTCCACCGGCGTTCACTGGCGGAGAGACAATGTTCGCCGTCCGCAGTAGTGCTTCCGCGTCCGACCGAGCCGCCACGTGCGGAGTCCCTCTTTCTGGACGAGCGAGCCTCGGCTATCATGGGAAGCAGGAAGAGCGAGCGATCGTCCCCTGCTTGTCAGGCAAGAATGGTTATGCGACGGCGGCCTCCAAGAACACAGCAGCGGCCGAGGAGACGGAGCGGCGACACTGCCCCCGGACTCCTCCACGGAACGGGACGGTGTGGCGAATAGATTTCCTCCCCGACCGTCTGGCTGGCGCGGCCCTTAAAACCTGCGGCGGGCGCGCAGGCTTTCTCTTTCGGCCCGTCGCTGTTGTTGTGGGCTCTGCCACGCCGCCGCCGCCGCTGCAGCCACCGGTGCGGCAGCCCTCCGAGAGAAAGAAAGCGCGGGCTCTGCGCGGCCTCCAAAAATAAGACCGCCGGAGCTGCTGCCCGCGCTGCGCTGCAGCGGCTCGTGGAACAGCGGCGCTCGCGAGCTCTACGGTGCTGCTGCGGCGCCCGCTGCTACTGCAGTGTGGAAGAGGCACGCGCGCAGCCGCAGCCACTGGCGGCCAAAGCCTTTGGCCGAACCGCCGGTCGGCGTCGCTCGCTGTAGGGTTCGTCGTCGTCGTCGTCTCCGGCGTGATGTCACGGCGCGTCGGCACCACCCCATCGCACCGGCGGCCGAAAGAGCGCGCCGACGACGGGGAGCTTCGAAAGGGGGCAACCATTTCTGGCCTTGTTTGTTTGTTTGCTGCTCTCTCTCCGTTTTGGAGTCTATACCGCTCGCGAGCAGTTCCTCCTCCCTCGCTGAAGTGTAACTAATAAAGCAGAAAAGGAAAACGAAAGAAAGAGAGTGCTGAGGATGACGATGACGAGGAGAGACCGAGGTCTAAGACTTTAGGCCGTGTGCCTAGGGAGAGCGTAGACTGCTTGCCTGGGGAGCGGAAAGAAGAAGAGGACTTCTCTGCTTGCGTCACGGTCGGCTGCTGCTGCTGCTGCTCGTACATGTCGGGTCACTGACGTGAGACCGCCCCCGCTGTTGCACTCTTTAGCTTGCCCGCTCGTTCTCGAGTCGTTTCCAAACTCTGCGCTCCCCTTTCTTGCTTTCATCTCTCTCTCTCTCCCTCTTTCTCTGTCTGTCTTTCTTACCCCCGGCTTTCTTTTTTTCTTCTTCTTTTTTATTGACAGCCGGCTGAACAAAGTACTACCTCTGTCGAACTCTACCGTTGGTGCCTTGCGGAGAAGCTCCGTGGAAGTACCAGCCATTTCTACCCTTCTCTCACTTCCCAGCTTCGCCTCCGCAGTTCCTCTTTCTCTTTTACTCTTTGGCATTCAGTTCTGCTGGCTGGAAAGAGAGCACGACCGCACATACGCAGCCGATGCCACGGGTTACGACGCTGACGCTTCCGCAGCACTCGGCGTGTGAGTCGCGTCTCGTTGATGACTGACAGGGAGACTCAGCTTTTCTTCATTCTTTCTTCTTATCGCTAGTGTGACGCGCGCACGGCTGATTGATGATCTGAGCGCGAGCCTGAAATTCTGAGAAAGCTCTACGGCCATGGACATCCTTTTTTTCTCCTTAACTTTTTTTTCTTATTTCTTTCTTTGCAGTTCTGTTGGTTTCATAATCACCCGTCTCTCGGTGATCGCTCGCGCGATTTTCATTTTTATTTTGGGGGCGCCTCCACGCGAGTTCTGACTGCCAGCCTTGCCATGTAGTTTCAGTGCACTCTGACCTATTCGCAATGAACTCGACAAATCGGGCGCGCGCTGTTTTTACTGGTCGAGTCACGCTTATAGGCATTGTGCGAGAACAACATTGTGCGAGCTAACGACAAAGGGCAAAATGAATGAAAAACATATAAATTCATAAAAAATCGGGTCCAGAGTGAATCTCCGTCAATTCTTTTTGCTAGGGATTGTTTGGCAATCGATGTGTAAGGTCAATACATACCCCTTTGCATACTTTCAGCAAATTGTAACGAAGAAACAAGGAAAGAAAATCTGAGGAATATATCGCCATCCTGCTGCTGTCGTCCAAAACACGGCAACTCGGGGAGAATCCCCGCGCGTGTGTGCGTCTCCGTGTGGCTGCGTACGTGTAGCGCAGTGACCTCTTGGTTACAGACTGCCCTTGAAGGCGGCGAGAAAAGTCGATCTTTTGCAGCGTACGTGTTTCGTGAGTACACAATACACTGACTAGTGTGTCTGAATGAGTGACACTGAAAGGCTGTGACTGAGTCACTGAGACACTGAGCGACTAGTGACACTGGATCAGTGAGTACAGCGTTATTCGATTAACATCGCAGTCGGCAGACGCAGAGACAAGGGAGAAAAGCTAGCTACCGCGCAAAGCCTACACTAAAATATGAACTATGCAAAAATTCTTCCTGATGACGTTCCGTTTCGAGCATTTTTCGTACGTGTCCAGTTCGTCGAAAGGAGCGCATCGTTTTCCATTGCGCAGCTGTGACTCTGGAAAAGTTGACAGTCGCTTTAGTATCCTTACGTGATTTGAAGGCGAAAGCATGAGGACTTGTGTAAGTTATCTCCTTAAATTAAAACTCCACCTCAACCCACCTTGCTCTAATTTGTGCCAACTATAATTCACATTAATCCACCTTAATCAAATTTTGGGAGTGGGTCAGGTCGGTTTTTTGGATGTGGGCCATTGCGTCCGGCCGACGCCGTTGCTATTCACCGTGGAATTTCGCAGTGCAAGCCGCAGCAGGTCCAGCGCCGGGAACGTGACGTCATCACTTGGTCACGTGGGTTCTGGTACCATCAAATGTGAACGCCAGACCTACGCCGGATATTTCGCTTCATGGGGCATATAAGGCTGTCGTCTTAATAAAGGAAACGTGGATTGTAAGAGACACGCTGTCTAAAACTCGATATGTTCCAACGTTCTTGCTCTTCACAGCTTCAATTTTTAAATTTTTTTGTTACAATCTACGCATCATTTTTCTTCGCACGCTTCGCACGCTCACTCCTTTCGAAGTTTGTACATTTCCTGCAAGTCACACTTCGCGGCAGTACATAATTGCTCACAACAAAGCACGCTTGGCAGGAAAATTGCTAGGGGCGCCACCTCAAATTCAGGTGGCGCTCGACTTGTCTGCGATATCATCTGCACCTCCGCGGCATCTGCAGCGAAGTGACAAAGTACATCATTGTTGAACATTTTGGGCAGGTGCGTTGCCTCTGACCAATCGCGTCACCGAAATAGGCTACAACATGCGTACTGAATGCCGCCAATACGGCGCACAACGCCTCCTGGTATTGGCGGGACAGTCCCATCCTATATGACATCCAACTTGATCACTGGCATTTTGAGGGAAATTGACTGAATTATTCGTTAATCATGCTAAAAGACACTGCAAATCAAAGATGCTAGGTTACGTGGCCAACAGGGTCTTGGTATTTCAGTCAAATGTCTTATGCAATTAGAGAGCTACCAGTCAGTTGTTCCTATTGACACTTAATTGAAGACCGCAGAGCTCAGGCTTCATAGAATATTACAACATAGATATTTCGCAAGTGCTCATCTATCCACGAGGTCTGGCTACGTGTCCACGTGTCTAACCACGAGGTCTGGCTTGCGTGTATGTAAGAAATTGTCCATGGTTACTTTTCTTTTTTTTTTTTTTTTTTTTGCCAGGTCGGCGGCAAGAACATAGGTTGGAATAGAAGAGCACATATAAGTGCAGTGGTTGATATTAGTAAGCGGTTGGTATGAAGTAATTCGCAGGTTTGACACCACAGTGAATATTGTAATTATTCCCAGTGCTGTGCACGATTACTCAAGTTCGCAACACCACAGTGATGTGCCACCATTTAACTTTCTGACACATTTCTCTTGTTTACATCCTCCTCCGTGCCCAGTAATATAGTGCTATTTGAACGGCATGAACTGTAGGTGCCCAGTCATATAGTGCTATTTGAACCGCATGAACTGTAGGTGCCCTTGTCAAACCTAGTTGAGAGCCATAATTTGAGCACCAGCTGTGGGCGCAGCATTGACACTTTGAGTAGGCTGCTTCGATGCGCCCCCCCCCCCCCCCCCCCCTTTGCTTAGGTCGGCGGCACTCTTTGAAGGGGGTGATCCCACCGCACCAGCCTTACGGCCCACTGGTATCTGCGGCAACAGCGTTGTGCGCGGAGTGGTGCTTGATTTACGCGTACGCTTCACACTATACGACTGGGGTATGCATCATCCAGAGCAGCAAGCATTCTAGAAACGGTTGTAGGATGTTCCCCTTTCCTAGAGGGCCGGAAATAAGGCTCGTATGGGCCTTGAAAATGTATAGGTTATGTCACAGTAGTGCCGAATTCGTCAGAAGACCCACTTTGAAGAACGCCACTTCGAACAAATCCGGGCATACTGATGAAAGAAGCTCAAGCCAACGGTGTTCCCTTTCAGAAGGGAGGTGACCGTTGGAATCCGGTTCGCTGAGCGTGCCTGCATGCATATAGAGTAGCTGAGATTTCGATTTTGACAATGGCGCATCTGCAGCATATATGTGTGATGGGGTCACTGAGTGCTAAGCGAAATACAAAAGAAAAAAAAATTCAGAAAGTTGATATTTCCTACTGAATGTTTTCAACCGGAATTCACTTCTGCAATAGAACGCCTACGCGCTTCCCTTATTGACTGCCACGTTGCGCACATTTTCTGGATCTTGCTGCATATAAAAATTGAAGGCCACTGAAAAAGTTAGTGGCCCCTGCCGCCTTTGATGAAAAGGATGAACGAGTCACGTGATGAAAAGAGTGATTTTTACGCTGTGGTCGAAATGCTCGCTGACGTCGTTGAAGGGGCACTGCGCGCAGTGCTTGAGATAAACCTTATGCTTCGGGTGTCTGAGGGATCTCAAGTCGACAGTACACCCGCCGCGGTGGCCTAGCGGTTATGGTGTTTCGCTGCTAAGCACGAGGTCGTGGGATCGAATCCCGGCCACGGCGGCAGCATTTAGAAAGGGGCGAAATGCAAAAACGCCCGTGTCCCATGTATTGGGAGCACGATAAAGATCCCTTGCTGGTCGAAATTAATCCGAAGTCCCCCACTACGGCGTGCCTCATAATCAAATCCTGGTTTTGGCACGTAAAACTCCAAAATTCATTCAAGTCGATACTACGTGTCAGAGATAATCAGGCTAAATGTGAACGCGAAGCTAAAGATACTTGCAAAAAAACATACGTTTTATCACTGAAGGCCAGACCAACCGCGTATTATAAAAAAAATTAAAGGACAAAGAAAAATCTTAACATACAGCGCACCAATTAGAAGTTTACAAATTAAGTTTGCTGGTTGAATAACAGTGCACGTGACACTCAAAATGATAAGCTATCACTTTGGAAAAGGGGCTTCTTGACCCTTTTCGCGGAGCAGTTTGCGCTAGAGGAACGAGATGGCGCTTGTGGCGGCGTGCCTCACGTTGCCTCAGCGAAAGCGCACGAATACGAAACCATTACAGCGTCTTCCACGCTACTTTATTTTATGATCATCTGTCGGAAATGCAACTAGGTGTTCGCTAACGCACTGTGCTCAATTCATGCTGCAAAATATGAAACGATAGAGGGAAGACGTGTGCGGTAGTTGGGTGCAAAAAAAGTTACTCGCATACTAAGGGATGGAATCAATCTTTGTGACCGCTGCTACTAAAGGATTGCCATTGTTGCCGGCCCTTCGCGATGCACGGCTTTCTTCGAGGATAAAAAAAAGAAAAAAGAGAACACTCATCCGCCAGTGCTGTATTGCCAAACTCCAAAGAAAGGACTGCAACCCCGGAACGTCTACAATTAAGAGTGTGTACCGCTCGTTACAAAAGGAAGTAGTGCCCCTTACTGGCATAGTAAAGTTTTCGCACGTTATCTACCCACATCCACCCTTACTTACACGCAAACTTAAGCCCACTCTATCGCCAACGTACCAAGAATAAGGCCCGTATTCACAAACGGAACTTAAGTAGGGCGTCAATAAGTGCGGGAAAAGTACAAGTGTCAGGAAAGTTTAAGGAGAGTAATTAAAAACAACACTTAAGTATCACTTTCGAAAGTAACACTTTTCGGCTCAAGTATGTCTTCTGGTGTCGAGGATACGTAAATAATTTACGTGTATCATCGGTTCAATCGCAAAAAAAAGACAAAAAAAATTTGCAGCACAGTAATGCGGATATAAATGTTGCAGTGCTTGCACGCACATTCTGCCGAGTAAAATACGAAGAACTATTTGGTTTTAGCTCTTTACTCAAACTTGTCTGGCCACAAGTTCACAATGGTTCTCGCAACCACTGCGCTTTGGTGTGTCGCCGCTCCGACTTTTTTTGGTTTTGTTGTTGAAAACGTGCGGTGTTTGTGCGTAGAGAGAGTGTGTGTGTGTTTGTGTTTTCGACCCGCGCGGACGATAGAAAAAAAAAGAAAGAAAGGTGAAAGGTTCCGGCGCCGTTAGGGTGCCTCGATGTCAACGCCAACTCCCGCCATTCTGGTTGATGACACCCTTTGACCAGGCACGCGCCGTGCCTCCGTCCTATTGTGTCGGAGATGTTGAAGCGGCCGTACATGTACGTGCATTAGTCGGTGCGGCACGATCGTGTTGCCTGGTGTTTGTCATTTCACGTCTTCACTAAGTTGACTTTTCGGGCTCGCGACGGGAGATGAAAGTGCATGACATTTTTATCGCTAAACATACTCCGTCATGCCAGTTTGCTGCGCACCTTTGTGCACCAGCTCAACAGAAAAACGACACTTGTGTCTTACATTTCCCCGCAACCGAGAGCGCAAACCTCGTTCATCTAAGCTATGATGCTTAAATGTGTGTCTTCGTTTGAAACGGTCTTCACGAAATTTTCGGATGCACTAGGCGTTTGCCGTCTAAATCATGATGAGAAGCCTGCTCAAACTCAACATGTCACATCCAACAATTCCATGCACTGAGAATCCGTACGTTAGGAAAATGTTCTTTGGGGACTTTTGTCTTGTTGCGGCTCAGCATTTATACTTGCACTGATTGTACCAACCAGATGTAACGAGGGAGAAGGAATATGGAAGTAATACTGTCGCAGGTGTAAACTTTAACAGATCTGTTTTGATTATAATAAGCATATAACTAGAGCTTTGCTTTCTCAATGCTCTCGAGTTTGTGTGCATTGCCTCCTGTGGCTTCAGGCAGCCTGAATGTTTCGGTTAGCTGCCTTGAACTACATTTCGGTTTTCGGGTTGTCTTCCTCTGGGTTTGCTCAAGTGACAGATATATAGGGTGCCCATTTTTAAGTTTTCCGGAATTTTTAAAGATCGCCTGAGGTTGATAGCATACTTCTTGTCCTTGAGCTGGATTATTCCTGGATTATTCGAACAGGCAGACAATACTAGCACAAGAAATCAAAACATGCATTCAAACAATTAACAAAAATTCAATAATTACCTTTTTAAATATTTACGGTACATACTGATTTTGCAAGATGTAGTTACTTGAAATGAATTTCTAGGATGACACCAGTTTCGAGATCTTTCTCAAAGTGTTGGACGAAATATATGGGTGTTCCAGTTACTTTTGCGCTTCAATGCATAAAAGAGCATGTTGTTAAAAAAGTAAGCAGAAAAACACTGCATTTTTACGGCGAGTTTGATGGCGCATGTCTCCAAACTGGTGTCATTGTGAAAATTCATTCCAAATGAATACGTCTTGCAAGGTCACCGGCTGCAAACTGTCAATTTCAATATGTGCCGTAAAGTAATTAATTAAGAAGTTAATTTGTGATTTTTTTATTTCGTTGAATATGTCTTTCACTTTCTCATGCAAGTAATGTCCGCCTATCTGAGTAATCTCAATGACTAGAAATATGTTAGCGGCAACAGGCGATTTTTAAATATTCCGGAAAACTTAAAAATGTTCACCCCTTATATTTTGGCAAGAACCATTCCTTCTTTTTCTTTTTTAGTGAGATGTGTCCCTATGCTTCTCCTTCTCAAATTATGTGCTCATCATGAGTCTGCATAACAGAACGCAAGACAAACGTGTTTTTCAGCAAAATATTTAGGCACTATAATTATACAGGCAGAAACTATACTATACTGCAGGCAGGAAATTTTCACGAGCCTAACGCATGCGCTTATACGTTAGGCTAGATGGCTGCAATGATGGTGTTCATTTATCAGTGTTTAAAAATCGTACATGGTGCCTGCAGCTGGCTTTTGCTTTTTTACTTATTAAAGAGAATGAATTCTGTGGTTTTACGAGTCAAAACAAGGGTCTGATTATTAGGCGTAGTAAGGGACTTCGAAATAATTTCGATCACCTGTGGTTCTTTAACGCGCACCTAAATCTAAGTTACACGAGTGCTTTTACATTTTGCCCCGTTTTAAATTCGGCAGCCACGGCCGTGATCAAAATCGCGACCTCGGACTTGCTTTTTGACACTCGCATAGTGTGTGTCTGCTAATGTCAGACCGTTTCCGGCCACGTGCTCTTTATCATTCTTCCCTTTCACACTCACGATTTGTATCTCGGTGAATAGTATCTTCAGCTATTGGTAACGCTGCCTTGTTTATTCACCTTGTTTTGTCCTATATCTTTTCACAGCGTCAAGCAGCTAAAGGTTTACGGTCAAAAGTTGCGTCGGTCTTTTTGAAGGATAACCTCTAAAACCTTTAGAGTGCACCATATGCGTCAAACTTCGTGTTTGACAAATTTGTGAGCGTAAGCGAAAACGCGGCAAGAGCGACTAGTTATCTGCTCGGCTCGAAGCTTATTGTAGTATTGCTTTCCTGTAAACATGCACTCCACCTTTGTTTTTAAGGGGACATGTAAATATTGCAATGCACGTAATACAAACTTCGAAAACTTGAAATGTTTGCACTGTCACCGAGCGCAGAACCTAAATTCCCGTTGTCCGTCATAGAGCGCTTATTACATGTTCCGACACAATATGGCGGCGCAACCGGACGTGTCACCACCCTGTACGTACGGAGAAGCGTGGCATTGAGGCATCCTAGGCGCCGTGGAATCGCAGCGCGATCAGAAGCTGGAGCAGCGGCGGCACGGGGTGGCCGCGTTCGTTGTCTTTCGGGGCCAGTTGGCAGCATTTCCAACAGCCAAAGTAACGCTTGCTTGGAAAAGCGGTACCATCACGATAATTCCGCGTCGTTGTATACTTCCATGGGATTCTGTCGATTCCTAAGCCGTGGCCGTAGTGGCGGCGCGTATCGGTATGCCTCATCCTCCGTAATAGCGTGCACACGTCCGGCGAAATCGGCAAAGTCGGCGAGGCTGCCGTAGCAGTCGGCCATCTTGCTTGCTAGGCGAGAATAGCGAAAGTCGCACTTGGCTGTACTTTACTTTCCGGCACTCAAGTGTCGATTAAAGTTAACTTAAGTACAAGATTTGTCTATGAAACGCGTTATGCGTCGACCGGCTACTTAAGTCATAAGTTAAGGGCAAGTTCCGTTTGTGAATGCGGGCCTAAGTGAATGGGCGCACACTTGAATCAATGCGTTGAAGCATGAGTGACGGCGAATACACTGACTACCACACACGAATGTTCGAAGCTGAACGTTTCGTGACGGCCCACAGAGTAAGCGAGTGACTAGAGATAATACGTATTTTCTACAAGCTATCACAAAGTAGAGAACATTTACGTTCCAAGCCTTGTGCGCAGCAAGAACAAGTCTATCACAACTGAGCACACCCGCGAGCAATTAGGCTGAAAATAAACAATCAATGACCGTACCAAAGAACTTTATTGAGCCAGAAACATGACAATTAAACCGCTACTCCAATGCGTTTGCGAACTTTATTGAGCCAGAAACATGACAAACCGCTACTCCAATATGTTTGCCATATAAAGAACCAAGAGTAAAACACACTGATCCTGATTTATTTCATAAGCGGAATGTTTGGACAGCTTGGAATACATTTCTAGCCCCGCTTTTACTACACGCAATGTATACGCTGCTCGCACCGTTTGGACAAGGAGTAATGAGCTCTAAAAGCACTTACATATCCTCTAAAGCTGTGGCCAAAGCTTCGTGGCGTCCACACAGTTACCGTCTACGATATCCGGCAAAACGGAGGTTTGCTGCGCCGCACCGGCGTCATGCATATGCATTGTAAACACGGATGCAACGGAGGTAGCTGAGGCAAGCAATGGACGCGTCACCACGTGATCAAACATGGCAGCGCTCACGGGATCGTCGAGAAAAGGGTCAATATATCTGGCATATTGCTTCGTGGAATCATGTATATTTAAAAGAATGTATATATGGAGCAATATCTTTTAAAATAGTACATGCCACTTGCCTCATTGCATGGGAAAGCTGCCAACGCGTATGCTTTCCGATGTATAGGCATGGAACACCCCCTTTTGTGCTTATTACTGACGTCAGTTAATCTTTTTTTTTTTTTTTTTAGATATACTCCAGTGGCAGAACCTAACTGCGAGGTAGCTGTGATTGCGCAGTTGTATCAGTAAACGCTCGAATGAAATTTAATACTAGCGCGGTGCTTACCGAAGAAAAAGCCCACATATAGTTTTTAGGAGCTTAGCTTATGTCTCGTGCCACGTAACGACGTTACGCAGGTCGTTTCTGAATGCTTCAATAAAGACAAAATACCGCAGAGCGCTTTATTTCCTTTTGTCCTGGATTTAGGCGTCGGCGAATGATGACAGCTTTGGCGCACTAACCACGCCGCGCTTCTGACCGACTGAGGTGGGCCAGAGAATGGCAGCCGCCATTGCAGACGACGAAGAAGTTATCCTCACCCTAAGCGGAGATGATCTGTAACGTTCTCGTAATAAAAAAAAAAAAAAAAGGCGTGCGTCGTATTAAGGCATTCTAACTATGAGCGTTTCTCTAGTAGGGCATGTCAACAAGCAAGCAAGCAAGCAAGCAAGCAAGCAAGAAAGAAAGAAAGAAACAAACAAAGAAAGAAAGACTCGCCGTGGTTGCTTAGTGGCTATGGTGTTATGCTGCTAAGCACGAGGTCGCGGGATCGAATCCCGGCCGCGGCGGCCGCATTTCGATGGGGGCGAAAACACCCGTGTACTTAGATTTAGGTGCACGTTAAAGAACCCCAGGTGGTCCAAATTTTCCGGAGACCCCCACTACGGCGTGCCTCATAATTTGATTGAATTTAAAGAAAGAAAGAGAAAGACAAGCTGGTGGTCACCCGTCATCACTAACTTAGAGTGAATTTTGCCAAGCCAGTGTTTCTGCTGGTGTGCTGCATCGCGCCTACATGACGCCCCCGCGTATTATTAAAACACGAAACCTTGCCATCTCTTTCAATGTTTTACCCTAGGGACAAAACTGCCATATTTATTTCGCCCCGTGAGCAAAAAAAAAAAAAAAGTGCATGTAAATGCATGGACAAAGAATTCTCGGTTTGTTTTCAAGGCGATATTCAGGTGTCTGGCATACACACCTTCGAGCGCGTGGTGGGTGCATCTACATGTGCTTCTGCTTCGGACTTTGCTCGGAACAAGCTGCAGGGAGCGTTCGGCGCTTTGAGAAAGCATGCGGACGTCTCTAATAAACCACCATGGGCATCACCAAGCTCATAGCCAAACCATTTATAGGTGTTCTGTGGCCAAACTTATTGCTAACGCACGTCAATGCGCCGCCGCCGTAGTGTCCAACTACGCTCCGGCCCGCTTCTTGCTGTCTTTTCGGCTCCTTTATTGCTTGTGTGGATGACAGCCCATAGAGTTATTGCCATTATGGTTTTCGACACAGAGGGGTAGTCTATCTTTACCGCCCGCCTGCATAATAAGCTTACCAAAATAGGTAAAACGTGTGTGTTATGAAATGTGCTTTTAAATATTGCGCGCAAACGAATAATTAACGTTGGTGCCGCCAGCTGGCGGCATTCGGTACAAACAGTTTGGTAGTTTCATTAATAAGCACTTTTTTTTTATATGTGCAAGCATAAAGCTTCTATAAATTTTATACTTTTATTATGGTTGGTTTATAAACCACTCCAGCTACGACAAATTTTGTTTAATTTGGTTTTGCACTTTTGTTGGCTAGATGAAAAATGTTCTAGTCGCGCCAATCCGGTCATTTTTAACTTGACTGAGTGGCGGCAAATGGTTGCAATTAGAGTGTACTAGAATATGGTCGAGTGGGACGAGCGGCTGGGGCGGCGCATGCTTTGCAGTGAGGCGCCCGACGTGGAAAAATACTGTGGCGGCGCTGCGATCGAACTGGATTGGGCCGCATCAAGGTCGCGCCGTTGGAAACTGCTGGCGATACTGCTCGGCAGGGTCAATCGCACTACTTCGCGCGCTGGTATTTGCGTTCAGACCTCTCGAATGGTGTTCATAATCGAATATGACATGTATATATGTCTTAAGAACAAATGCCTTTCTTTCTCTTCATTTTATTTTTTAATGCCGCTCGGTGATTGCCCGTACATTGCGGCCGCAGTGTCGGCTTTCATTCTACTATGTTATTGTACGGTTCCCTTTGGAGAACAAATATTTTTCTCGTTCTTCAAGCAGCATGTATCTCTCGTGTGTATTGTTTCGCATATAGTTTTTTCATCAGTAGGTCTTGCGGAACGCAAACGGAGAAACATATGTAACCTTCCTGCTTGCCGCTTCAAACAAGTAAAGCATATCTGCCCCATCCGGCACCTTGTACTCAGATTTCGTTCTTCTTTTGGGGTTTTTTACGTGCCAAAACCAGTTCTGATTATAAGGCACGCCGTAGTGCAGGGCTCCGGATTAATTTTGACCACCTGGGGTTCATTAACGTCCCCTACAACGCAAGCACACGGGCTTCTTGCATTTCGCCTCCATCGAAATGCGGCCGCCGCGGCCGGGATTCGATTCCGCGAACTCGTCCTCAGCAGCGCAACGCCTTAGCTAACTGAGCCCCCGCGGCGGGTACTCAGATTTACGGGAAGCATCGTTATTGAAAAAAAAAAAAACTGCAGCACAACATTGTATTCAAGTTTCCGCCTTACTCGCGTAACAGAATGCGGAGTAATGGGTACGGGGTCATTTATCGCGGTCGGTGTCATTCTGGTGTCATTCTGGAAATTCATTTCAAGTGGATGCGTTTTGCAACCTCACCGGCTACAATTCGTAAATTGCAATATGTGTCGTAAAGTAATTAACTAAGAAGTTCATTAATCAATTTTGTTAATAAGTTGAATAGGTGTTTCGATTCTCGTGCTACTAATGTCCGCCTCTTCGAATAACCCAGCTCATCAATGAGAATTGTGCTAACTGCCACAGGAGATTTTTAAAAAAAATCCCCTAAACCTTAATTTCGAACACCCGGTATAGTGAATATACGGCGTTGCGTTGCTAAACTGGAGCTCGCGGGTTCAATCCGTTGCGGAATTCGATGGGAACAAATGGAAAACACTCGTGTACTTCTATTTAGGTGCACGTTAAAAAGCCCCAGGTGGGGAAATCTAAACCGGGTGCCTCATACTCATATCGTGGTTTTGCCACGTAAAACCCACAAATTTGTTTGAACTAAAAAAAAAAGACAGGTGGCTGCGTTCTTCGTGTTTTTGCTAGGAGTGTAAAAAAAAAATTATTCTCGAGTCTGATTTCCGAGAAAAAACATGTTACGCTTATCCTATATTTCATGCATAAATGTAATGCCATTCCCAAATGTCTGTCCGCTCAACTAAGCAGCTTGTATATTATAAACGGCTGCTTTCAGTTATTCGACGCACTATCATAACGACAATAATGAAGCAATTAGAGAAACGGCATACCTCACATACACGTACAGATATGTGTAGATCTGCTGCGTTCGTTCAAGAAGATAAGTGTGGTACCACATGGGACACCCAGTTTTAATGGGTTGCAAAGATGGTGAGACTGACAAAAAAAAGTTTTCCTTGCCTTAATCAAGTTAGCAGATTTACAGGCTGCCCCAAAACGGGGCATTCATATTGAATGACAGCTTATTACACTTATTATCAGGACTTATTAGCAGCTTATTAACCGGACTTATTAACACCCCTGCGTTAATTTTCTCAGGAACTGCGCCTCTGCGCAACAGCCACAACTCTCCGGCAGCACAATCATTCGGAATAACAGTCCGAACTTGCATCGGTCACTCACCTTTGAGACTTCATCGGTGCTGTTATGCGTTACATTCGTACGGAAACGACTGTTCGGCGTCGTACAGCATATCAATAACTCTCTCACACACACAGATATATATATATATATATATATATATATATATATATATATATATATATATATATATATATATAGTTTTAATTGCCTGCTATGAATATTATTTCTGCGAATGAGAGTTTTATGTGCAGTATTCACTAATACGTGTGTTTCGTATGCAAACGTGCACGGTCGGGAGTTCTCACTGTACCATTTGTACCATTCTCAATGTACCCTTTGATTTAATTACGTAGAAATACATCGGTCATTCTTCGCGCCACGCAGCTAATAAACCTGGTTTATTTCACTTTAATATTGTTTTCTTCGATCATTGTTCCTAATCAATATCCACCGACAAGAAGCGTGCGTAAAATGACACGCTATCAATAATAAAATTTTCGTACGTAGCTTCATGTTGCAGAGATGCCAGTTGCTTTTAGAAGACAGTGTTAAAAACAATGGTTCACTTGACTGAAACTACCTTTGGTACCCGCCGTCAAGAATCATGAGCGCACCAAAGGAACTAAAACATAAAAACAAATGTACTACACAGACGTTCTGCGAGAAAAACTGGGCGCCGCCAGCGTCCGCGTAGCGAACGCGCGCTCGCTAGCAGACGACGCGCTTGACAACGACAACAAAACTGAAGACGACGCGTTGTATAATCCATGCCTCAAATATATATGTTTGGCAAGATGGTGTAAACATATATTTGCAGTTGAAATAAAGCACTATTTTAAGAGCGTACTATGCGCAATCGGCCTCGGCGCCCGCAGCGAAAGTGCGTTGAATATGCCGCGGAGCGCCTCTCCGCCCCAATCCAGTTCGCTCGCAGCGCCCTCGCAAAATTTTTCCACACGCGGCGCCTCAGCGGGAGAGCGCCGTTCGGCCCACTCGACCATTATCTAGTACACTCTAGTTGCAATGTTGCGACTCGCAGTACACGAAAACTTCATTTGAACTTTGACTGCGATCCACACAGCTGGCCGTTTTTATGAGCGAGTCTCCGGCGTAATTACAACATGAGCCAAGATCAGACCAGTCTGGCCGAGGTTGAGTACTCGTTTATCGCCAAGCTCGACAACGCCAAGGACCTCTCGCAACTTCTGAGAGCAATCAGCATTAAAGAAGTGCGTAACAGCTCGTGCATTTAATGAACTTACATTGTTGTTTTTAATTTTGTACCCTTGTCGTCATTGTGTTCCTTATTAAAGTCTGTCAGTCGTTCTGTCGTTGTTTCTTCTACCAGGTAGCCACGGTGGAGATCAACGACATGGGTATCCGAGTGATCGCTCAAGAGGGCAAGTGCGTTCAAGCCATCGCATTCGTCCAACGAGAACTGTTTGACAGCTATGCTCTAAAGGAACCGACAGTCTCGTTCGATATCAGTCTGTCCATATGGCTGGTAAGGCATTGATATTCCATTCGATTGTTTAATGAAACAAATACAGTTCCATAAAATATTTATCCAGAAAAGAGAGGGGGGGGGGGCAAAAAAAAAAAAAAAAAAAAAAAAACCATTGTGGCTGCTTGGAGGCTCCACTTTGCCGAAATATCACAGCTGTGTTCTAGCTACAATAGATGCAGTACAGATTACAAACACATTAAAAAATTTTGATTAATAGTCCACTTCAGATGCACAGTTCACATGTATAATAATAGATAGTGTGATGTACTCTCGGGTGCATTTATTTCAGGAACAACATGGGAGTGTGTGCAAGTTTCTTGGTTGACAGTTGAAGGTGGCATGCACCAAGGACTTGCACTTTTGTGAAAAGTAGTGCGTCCTGTTGGCATAATGTGCTCCATAGAGACAGATGTTTGACATTGAACTGAGGGAAGTGGCAAAGGAGTTGCTTGATGGTTTCTTCTCATTTGTAATGATCGTTCAAGGGGGAGCCAGCCATTTCAATCGGGAAAGGAAATTAAGTTGAGGAGGCTACAACCTCTCTGTAGTCAACAAACAGGTGTATTGCCAAATCAGGATTGGTGTGTTTGTAATCGTAACCATACTGACAGATAAAGATTGTGCTATTATGGTGTACATTATTTATGAGTGCATGACATTTCAGGCATGAATCATGATGAAAAGATCATATGTTGTAGGCAAAACTTGAATAACAATAAAACTAGAATTAGGACTTTATTTAAAGTAGTAAACTGAAGTAAACTTTGGTAAGTGCTCAGTTTAAGTTAAACTATTGCAAGCCTTGATCACAGTGATGCCACTCAGCCACTGGTCTTATTCTAGCAAGGGAGTTATTCCATTTAAAAAATTTAACACCATTTCGTTTATTAAGACTTCTATCTTCTGTCTATCTCTCTCTTTTTTTCTTGCTTTTTATATAAATATCTTAATGTTAAGTGAACTGTAAGCAATGGTAACTGGGTTGCCAAAGGTAAATTTATTTAATCAAAAATAGTTGGCAATAAGAAAGAAATGGCAACTATGTCAGTGCCAGAAAGATGGAACATACTGCTGCAACGTCTTGTGCCTGTTAATTGCAAACTAAGATCACGTGCAACTCCTCAGTGCACTTCGTCCTCATCAGTGACCAATTTTCATCTGCTGCATTTCCCCCTCATTGGTCACTTAGTTTAGATTTCCACTCTCTTTTATGGAATATTTAGGAATGCCTCACAATGTTCGGTGCCATGGGTGGACCTGTCTCAACGCGACTGTGCTATGGAGGTCAAGGGAACCCTCTGGTCATGTTGTGAGTTTCCACTGTTGTTGTCCTAGCTATCAGTGCACAAATTTAAATAATTGTTAGGTCAAGTAAATAGTGGCGTGCCAGGTAAACTTTTATGGCCCCAACACATAATACGTGGCAAGCGCCTATCCCGTCCTAGTAGTTCTATGTCATCTTCCCCCTCATGACTGCTCTCTCTTTTTGGCACAAGTGATGCTGGGAACATCTTTTGAAACCAGATTGTCCTTTCTGTTGTTGCCCCCCCCCCTTATTTAATGAAGGAGTTTTCAGGTTTGGGCATAGCAAACAACCAAGATGCATAGTTTGGTGGCAATGGTCGTGTCTGCAGACTATACACCAATGTATGCGGCCGAAAATAGTTCAGGATCAAATAACAGCCTACATACTTTTGTTCTTGAAGGAGCCGCTCTGGTTGTGAGCTAGGTGATATCATGTGCATGGTACTTCCCCATCACATGCATTCTTGTATTCTTGACTTGTCGCTGACTATCGCAGTGGTAATATCAAGGGATGTACTGTGGCCTGGTCTTGCTGGGATATTATGGTGTGTCATGGTTTTGTGAGCATTCTGCTTTCATTGCTTGAAGTGGTAAAACAAAATTTATCGACCATTCATGCCTGCAGCCTCGAGGAATCTGGCGTTGTGACTGACTGCAAGATACGGACGCTGGAGTCAGAAGGTGTTGTCAATTTTGACCTGTCAAAGGACAACGTGATTAATGTCGTCATACTGAAGTCTGAAAGCATCAAGGAAGTCTGGTCAGAGCTTGACATTTCCAGTGAAGACATGGAAGTTTTCATATCTCCGAATGACCCTTACTTCAGGTTGAGCACATTTGGAGCTGCAGGCACTGTTGAGGCAAGTTATGGAGAACATTGTTTTTGTTCGTGCTGTCTGTTATGTTTGTCTTGCATTCGTTTATAGCATGGAATAATCGTTGTGTGACTGTACTAATTCTTCCTTTTCTTACTCAAGCAGCTTGTTATTCCTTTTAGATATATTACTTAGGCTGTACTTATTATGGTGCGTTGACACTCAGTCGTGAGCTCCGACGAGAAAACTGATCATAAAGATTGAACTTCTAACAGAATATGTTCATGTATACCTGCATGAGACCTCAAAATTTAAATGAACGAAGTGAACTTTTTCTTCACTTATAAACTGCAGTGAGAATCTGGTTTACTGCACAAAAGTTGCTCTCACATCTGAATTTTTTTCTCCTTCCTTATTACACATCTTATTCTGGGAACGGACATGTTCCTTTTCACACATTTAGCCGTCTACCTAGACAGGAAGCGAATATTTACGAAGCTCAAATACAGCCGAACGCCTCTACAATGAAGTGACCTGTGTAATGAAGGCATATTTCTGTCCCGGTTCTATTGGGGGCGGTGAAGTGTGCGACCTTCCAACAAAGTGACCTGTATAATGAATGATTTTGGAGGCCCCAAGCACTTCGTTGTAAAGGCATTGGACTGTATTTTCAAGCTAGAAGTTCCTGGGAGTTGTGTCAAGCGAAGACGATTATTCACAAATTAATAGCATCTTCTGCATCAGCAATGGGCAAGCAAGAGAAGCCTTAACCCGCAGTAATGTTTCAACCTAGGGACTTGTCTTCACTTGCGAAGACAAGCCACTTTGTCAAAACACGAACTGAAGGCCGAGGCCACTGTTGGTCAATATAAATCTCAATCCTACTGTGGCCTCTTCATCTCCTGTGGATGTTCTTAGCATGTATGTTGTGAATACAAACTTCACTGGTGCCTAATTGATTTTTTTGCACATAATGCAGGTGTCTTACTCTAAAGATTCAGACTTCATGGAGTCCTTTCAATGCAAGAAGGAGCAAAAGAACTCGTGAGTGCCTTAAAGCATTTTTCACTCCTGTGCCTCCGTTTCTTCCATTTTCACTTCCATCTAACTGCTCTGAGCCAACTAGTGCAGAGTGTTATGAGGAACATGCATAATCAGGTCTGTGAGCATGCATTGCATTCCACATCATTAAACTTTGTCAGTGTAGCACAGGAAATCATTGCACTAAGCCTGCCTTAGTTACTGCCAACAGATTGATAACATACTATTTTGGTGATTTGCTGGCCCTCATGTTCGGCAAATTTGCTTCTTTTACTGTTAGATGCAGTCACCACTTTCAAAGGCTTTTAGAGTGACCGCATTTAAAAACTCAAAACTAGGTCTGCTGTATTTATACATCCATATTTTTGCTATACCATTAACAGCTGCTCTCATCTTTGTCATGTCGTCGTCAGGCCACCTCCACATCCTTGATCATCCTCGCCACAGGGCTAAGAAAAAGAATGCCCACCACCACCACTGCGATTCATACTCTATGCCCCCGTGGACAACGTACCAACCAATTCTTGAATTTTCCATAAAGCTTACGAATTTAAGCTCATTCTACAACTTTTACAAACGTTGCGTAGATTTTTACGAAAGATAAGTTCTGTTCACAAGAAAGTTTCGTCAGTCAGCCTCCGACCATACCCTTGAAAATCTGATTGAGAAAGGACACCAGATTGGTACAGTGGAATCTCGTTGATACAATCTTCATGGGAACCCGAAAATAAAGCATATAATCCGAAAATCGTATCATCTAACGTATTGTCCAACCAAATCGTATAATCGGAAAAAAGAAAAAGAAACGTATTATCCCGAAAAACGTATTATCCAGTCGTATCAACGAGATTCCACTGTACTCGCTTCAAGCAAGTTTATTCTGACAGGTTCCTGAAGCCAGCAAAATTGGCCACAGCAACGTCATGGAAAAAGTCAGTGATCTAAAAACAGTGTGTTGCTTGTCAGTCTCTACTGTTCCAAGTTTTCTGCTGCTTGTGTGCTGCGTTTAATAGTAAATCATTGTTAACAAAGTACATATGTACAGTATCCCTCAGAAGGCATGTGCTTAGAGCAAGCTTTTAAACATGCTTTTAAAAAAATGTGCACTACTCCCTTTGCACCCACCCCTTTGGTGTCGTGTCCGCAGGGTTTTGCAAGTTTGAAAGTTCTTAGGTTGAATGTGCAGTTGGGGGTCCAAGTGTGCCAACCACTTCACTACCACATAGCTTTGATGTATGACAATTTGTGCGGGGTTTTGTGCACCATGCAAATTCTGACAGTGGTGGTGTAGTGAATGTATTTTGTAGGCTGTAGGCAGGAGGCACTACTGTAGCAGGCCAATGACTGGTGTTACGTGCGTAGCAAAGAAGTTGTTCTTGAGTAGATGGAGCTGTTCACTGTGACAGTGCGCTGCTGTTGCATTCAATGCATTCAGCGCCAGAGGAATCGCTGAGGTCTTCTGAGATTGTAGTAGTATCAATTTAGCACATATTTATGACATGTCTTTATAACCACTGTTATTTTTTCTCTCTTTGTTTCACTGCACTGACCATTTAAAAACTTGCAGTGGTCTTTCCCTATATTCAGGTACAAAATAAATCTCATGAAGCAGTGCATCAAAGCCCTCAATCTGTCCAGCAAGGTGGCCATCCGCACAGACCAGCTTGGGCTCATATGCTTCCAGTTTCTCATACGCACGGAAGAAGGCACTGCCACCTTTGTCGAGTATTATGTGAGTGCTTACCCACAACTACTATCGTGTTCAAGGAAGAAAAACAATATATATCGTCCATCCTGTATGCTGGAATTTGTGAGCTGCTTGTTAGATCACGAACATCCACATTTCTTTTTCACTCGCTTTTCTTAGTTATGCTTACCTGTGCATGGCAAAATGTTGGCATGTGATTCTGGTTTTGAAAAACAGTCTCTCATTTTTTTTTTCTCTTGTCATCGCAATAATTGTTTGTACTTCAGCAGATGCACCACACGGGCTTGACAAGCAGCAATAGAAACTCTCTTTAAAGAACAAACTCTGGCGATGTTTTTAGGTATACAAATGTCAACAAAGTTTGTAAATTGCTTTCTCCTGGCCCCCTTGGTCATGTGCGCCAAATGGAACAGCTGATAGTAGTGTAGTTTTTCCACAAATAGGTGGAATCATAAAAATTGGCATGCTCACTCCCTCAAGCATAACTTCTACTGACTGTAAGCTTGCTGGTCATGATGTCGAACATGGGAGAAGCAGTGTAGGAACCCAACATCTAGCAAAGCTGACTGTAAACGAAGTATGCAGGCCTTCTATTGTCATGAGCAACTTTGTTCATCTTATCTGCTGGCTTAAGGGTTTCATCATCAACTTAACCTGTATAAGGGAATTGTTTGGATCTACTTTTTTAAAATTATTTTTTCACTAAGGAGCTGTCTGACACAAGAATATTGCTGCGGTTGAGCACATTGTTCTAAGGTGTTGCTACTGGCACTCATATTTCCAATGTGTGCCTGTTCTAATGTCTGCACTAAAATCACAAAAGGCAGCTTTCTGATGACGCTGGTACAGTTTCAGTCTCAACTGTTTCGTTTGCTTTTTTTTGTTTGTTATTTCTGCATGTTTTACAAGTAGAAATATGTTACACATGACAAAGGCACATAAATTTATAACAGCCATTTCTGCAACATGATAAAAAAAAAATTTAAAATGTGCAGAGTTGTCCTCTTGTGCTGGTAAGGCATTTAGCCTAGCTGGTACAGGGATAGACTTGGAGCAGTGAGGGTGAAGGTTTGACTCTGTAGCTGACATTATAACAGATGTTTTTTTCTTTTTCTTTTTCATTGTTTTTTAACGATTCGTGATGCACAATTTGCGGGAGAATTCCGCAGAGATGCTTGTTGACAATTTGTGTGAAGCTTAGTTAGAGCTAAGCATGAAATTCTTATGGGCAGCATTAAAAGCTAACTGCGACAAAATGTTGTATCACATTAAAAAACCTAGCTTGAAATAGTTTAGTTGTAAAGCAGCCTTCGTACAGAACTTCACAGTTGAAATGCAAGTGGATGCGTCACAAAAAACTTGCAAAAGTAGACATTTTTGATACCTAAACAAATGGCACCATTACTGCTAGACTGAAGTGACGGGCTCGTTCACCCAGCACATGCGGCTCCACGGCATGACCTCCGAGATTGGCCACTGCCCGCAGCTGCCCATGACACGCTGAAAAATCTCTGAGGCCATCGTTCTGGGAATAATGTCATATATGTCATCCATCAGGAACTTTCGCCGTCTGCTTAGGTGTTGTTGAAAGGCTGCTAATAAGGAAATTAGACCATTCCTAGCCATGCAGATTTGCCAGAGTTGCTTCAGTAGTATATACTACTTATTTATAACTAGAAATTTAGTCAAAGTGAAATTCGTTTCAGTTGGCCTTTAAGATTATGGATGTAGTTCTCCATACAATTTGCAATTTAATGCAAATACATGCAATGCAATTCTTGTGCGTTATACTCGTCACATAGTCGTTCACATCCTCCAAGTTCATGTGTACTTGAATTCATCTGTACATATGCCTTTGTGCCTTTTGTTTCATATCTTGTCCTTACAGTGCACTCCAAACCGAGAGGACCCACAAGAATACTGATGAAGCAGTTGTATGGAGTGCTGCTTGTTATTTTTGTACAGGTGATTGCAAATTCTTATGTGTACTTGTAAATAAAAAAGATTTTATAAGTATTATAAGCACTTGTCTGTGTTGGCAGGCTGTGGTCACCAGCTTTCGAACGTTTGATAAAAGCTGCTTTAAGCTTCTTTGCCATTTTTGTCCATATAGCTGTTCTTGCTTTTTTCTTTCATTCAAAAGCAAATGACTGCCACTGCTGTTTAAGCGTGAATATTGCATAGAGGACAAGCTGTTATGACTATTGCACGTCCTTTGACTGCCATTATATATACACATAGTATATGCAAGTAATGTAAGCTCTACTCTTTTACTGTAATGGAGCACTGAAGTGAATTTAATGTCCAAAGTTGTCATTTGAATATTTCAATAGAATACAGTGCAAGTAAACCACACATCTGAAGAGATTTTGCACTTCTTGGGGTCTATGCTCTTTGAAATCACGCTGTCAGCATTATAGCAGGCACATCCTCTATTTATTACCATGTGTCTGATGTTTTCTTGTCAGGATGCTTAGGAAAGCTATGAAATGCTTAGTTGTTGCATAGCAGTCCTGCCATTAAAGCATTGACACCAAAGAAATGCAAAAACGCCAGTGTATACCATTCATTGGGTGCACGTTAAATACCCAGGTGGTTAAAATTAAACCGGAGTCCCCCACTACGGCGTGCCTCATAGTCATATCGTGGTTTTGGCACGTAAAATCCCAGAATTTAATTTAATGTTTAACACCAAGAAAACATTTACTAGAATAATCACAGAACTCACAGTTAGAACAATTGCAAAAGTATGCTTGGAAGGTGTGAAGTTCCTAAATACGAACACATCGCGTGCAGCTGTTGTCTGTTTAAACACAAACTACGTTGACCTGGGGTCATTTAGGTTAGTTTCACATGACAATGTGGAGAAAGCTTTGCACTTGCATGAAAGCAGGAGTCCTCGCCCGAGCAGAAACCTAGCAGCTACTCCGAGTGAAGTTAGAAGAATAGTAGCATCCCTGCTACCAAAAGGAAGGTTGACGCAAGCCTCTGTTGCTCACAAATCGCAAGTAGGGAATTTCTGCTGGTTCCAAATGACCACAGTTGAAGGAGCGAGTTGTGGTGCAAACGTAACAAGCACACCAAATGTGGCACAGACGAGGGATCCTTGTATAAATCTATACTCCATTTTAACCTTGGCTAAACTGCTAAATTATTCTTGTTCACATTTCAAAATGCGGGGTCAGTATTGTTTAATACCATGCATGGATGCGATACACTTAGAACAAACGAGAAGCACGCATTTGCAGTAACATGTTGCCGCTGTCGTTGTTCCGAAACCGAAACTAAACGGGCGCCATTGTCATCATCATCGCCGTACACAAAGCTTCGAGGCCGACCAGTTTCGCATTGAGGTGGGTTTGGCTCTGTCGCTGTTCGGCGTTTGATTGAACGATTTCGAGCCACTCGCCGCACGTCAGCGCGAAAACCGGCGCCGTGCAACAAGTTGTTGCGCTCGTTTCCTTAGTTTGTGTTGTGTCCAGCCGCCCACTTTCCTCAGAAGCGCAAGGCGTCGCCGCTTCATTTGATGATAACTGACCATGACATGACCGGAGGGCGATAAAAGGCGTTTTATCGACGACCCGCCGCTCGTTGGCCGGCGATTGCTCTGTCGCTGAAGAGGCAGCGAACGTTTGTGTGCAGTTTGCACACGCCAGTCGCACCGCAGCTGCTTCAGCGTTGGCCTTGTAGCGACTCGAGAGAGCCACAGTGCTAAGGGCGTTAGGAAACGCGACCTCTTCGGAAAAAGGTGCCGTGCACTCGACGGTCGTCACTACAAGATGCCGGCGTCAAAGGTCCAGAAGCACCCGCTCCACTTCCCGAGCCTGGACGACGTCGCCAAAGGTGAGCGACGGGCATACGTGGCTCTTTGACGGCCGAAGCATATCGATCGTCGTGCTAAAATTGGGCCCGTTCATCGTGTTCACGCAGAAAGGAGAGATACATTGTGTAACGGTGTCCTTGCTGTGGGCATAGCCGCTACCGCTATGCTCTGGGAGGCGATATAGTTCAGAGTATGCAGCAGAGTGCTAAATATCAAGCACGGCCGGTTTTACTCAGAAGTGCATATCTTAAGAAAAAAAATGTTCACGTGTTATATGTTATATTGGCAGATTACTTTAGCTAGACGCAATTTGTCTGCCGATTAAGTCTATTATCCAAATATTAATTTGGCTAAATGGACTGCCTAGCTGTCTGAGAAGAAACTGATGAGCGATACATACGCTGTTGTAATGAATGTGCGGAGCTAGAGAAATATGCATGTCTGCAGCTGGATATTCGTGTTTGAGGTCACGCGCCTGCATCTACTTACAAAGCGCCTGAGCGCGTGCGAAGTATGCGCTACAGTTATGCCGTATAATAAAGCTAGACGAGCTGCTGGGGGTCGATGCAGTGGAAGTTTTTGAGATCGGCAGTGTATATATAGTTAAAGAGCTGACGTTGCCGTAATAAATATGTAACGTTCTGGTTCTCTGATGCTGTGCAGTTTTGAACGATGGACTTAAGGGCACATTCGAGCATGTTGAAGTGTCTGTGGTCGACTGCCCGGACCTGAAAGAAAAGCCCTTCATGCTTGCATCTGAAGGTGAGATTTTCTGTAAATGAAATGTGTTTTTTTCTCTCTCTCTCTCTCTCTATGAAGGTGAGATATACTTTTGCACTCCTTAATAAGTGGTTCCTCACTTCCTCCACGCTCTTTGCATATTCTCGCATGCCATTAACTCCTAGTTAAGGAAGACTAATTAGAATAATTGCAGCAGGCTCTAACAGACATGCGTTAAACTCTAAAGCTGTCATGCATAAATAGCTGCTGTGAATTCCTAACAAGGTTTCTTTATTTATACAATTGTTCCTACAGCCAGGCTCTTCGTCAGCTTTCCATTACCATTGACTCACACTAATGAGGATGAAGCTGGCATCATGCCAAGGCTGTCAGAGGAGGTAAAATGGACGTGCAGACGGAGAATAAAAGTAACACGACGTTGACAGCAGCCTGTCTGCATGCCTTCTTGCACTGTTGTCAACAGCTATACGAAAGGATAAGAGCCATCAGAAAGGTTATCCCGTATCATGACCATTATGTAATCTCAACGCATGTTCCTCCTTGGAAGAAGCTCCATAAAGAACCAGGTAGAGAAGCTGATTGGCAATAAAGGCACAAGGTGTGCTGTTTTTGTTGATGGAACACATCCCTATTGTGCAAACACATCATACCTTGGAATCATATTGGCATGCCATCTAAGTTCAACAAGTACGCAGCAACTACTTTGTTAATATCACCACAAAATAACAATAAATATAGCAGGGTAAATTGGAACAGCTATCCTTTAGAATCAAGGCTTTGAAACTGATAAGAATAAAAGAAAATGCAACATTTAAGAAACTATGCTGATTTGTGTGGGAAACTTAACTCGAAAGAAATTTGCACAATGATGGGTAGTCTGCACCGCTACAGCCACACGACTTTCGGGAACATCTTGCATTGAGGATAGAACTGAATTTAGTCATAAACCCGTCTTTTAGTCAGCCAAGTTCATTTGTTGAAGTGAAACAATTTTTTATTAGTTGGAGGTGCAGAATCATCTAGTGCACAATTAAAGAGCTTCAAGTGTAAACTGTGCAGTCACCAAAAAATCTTTCTGTGAATCCTTCAGGTCATGACAGAAGACACACTATGTTCATAATATCTAAGATGTGTTTGATTATAGGGATAGACGTATGAAAATTGCACTCGTTTCCTTAACTAGATTGCTGCATCAATCAATGCTTCAACAATTCAACACAGAGTTGGTTGCCATTAAAGAATTGATCTTAGCAGAGTCTTTACCTAGTGGTTTCAATTTGCCATTTCTAGATGAATACTAGTCGACAAGCATAATACTATACAACAAACAGGGTAGACACATTTTAATGTGCAGGAAGGTGATGTCAGGCTTGGCTAAAATAAATGCGCATGCTTTGGGAGGAGAGGACAGCATGAATCAATGTTTGAGCTTAATGTGCAGCAAAATTTCCTCAACAATTGCAATGTGGGCTTGTTGGTAACGTCGTATGGTATTATAAATGCATCCCCAAAAAACTTCTAGCAGTGCAAATAGGAAAACGGATACAATAAGACGCAAATGCATAGTGCTGTGTGTCTGTAGTATGTGTTTATTTTTGTGTATCTGTTTCTACTCGTACAGAATTTCTATTTCTACCTTACAATATTGCCATTGTTGGTCTAAGTGCACTGTCGAGCCATGTGGGATGACTAGCTCTGAGAAATTAAAACTGTCGAGTAGAGGAAGCTTGTTATGTCAAAGGGACACTAAAGACTGAAATTATTTTAGCCATATTTGTAAATTCCACTTCTACAATATCAATAAAGCCACACTTACCGGGAGTGGGGGCTAAGTAATCTGCAAAAGAAGCAAAAACGAAACGCCGGTGGTGACACACTGCCTTGGAAGTTCCCACATTAGCTCGCCATGACGTCATGCATTTCGACAGTGTCTGCTCAGGCCTAGTTAACCTCTTGCAAGTAAAGACGGACTACATTGCATTCCAAAAGAGTCAAAGAGGGAATGTTAAAGCGTTCGAGAACTTTTAGTGGTGCCACAATAGCCAAAATACGAAAGAATACTTTGAAATCCTGTGACATCACACTGACATGCAGGCGCCGGGGTTTCGGCACGTAATTTTAGAAATTAAACTTTGAGCTTCATTTTCTCATCTAATGATGAACCTATTACTGTGAAATTAATGAAAATAGGTTCTTAATGAACACCTTATCAGTATAAACTGATTTAGTGTTCGTATTTAGTGTCCCTGGCCTTCAAAGAAATTCAGTGCAAGTTCAAGAATTTTGTGCTCGACTGTCCCCAACGATATTTCTATGAATCTAGGCACGAGAACAAATGAGTGTTTGGCCTGAATGTCCGCTATGCTATAGGAGACACCTGCTTTTGCTCATGAATCACCACTGCGTGATATGTGAGTGAGCTACATTGTGCTTTGCATGCGGCATTCTTAGTGGCCAGTTCTGCTTGCATTGAAGCTTTTTCTTTAGCATTCGTGAAATGTTCCGTTATCTTTGCTGGTGCGAACGTCTATTTCATGCTGTGTTAGTGTTCAATTACTATTTTCATTCATATTTCGTGTTAAAATGCTGATTAATAATTTGTAAGGACAATAAATTATTTTGCATGTGTAACACGAATACTGATGGCAGTCTGTTCAGCACTCTTACACTTCTCAAAGAGTTCTTCTCTGTGCTCTGGAACTTTTCAGTATCTTAACACAGTGTAAATGTATTAAACTGTCATTTGAATAAGTAGTGATACAGAAGTGCTCGTATTTAAAAATAGAATTTTGAGATGACTAGTCAATAGATTGTTATTTAAGTTAACCATCATCTATTGACTAGTCACCTTAAAATTATATCTTACTTGTTTGAAATACTGTAAATATGTATGTTTCATTCTTTTTTGATACCTTTAGTCATTGGCATTAGTATACATGATGTATAATGTCATTAATTGTTGACTGCACAATTTACTTACTCCAAGTTTATTTACCAAGTAGAAAATAATGTTACACTTTTCAGTTGTGCTAAATTTATTTAGTTAGGTTTACTTTATGTAATCTGTGTTGTGTGTCATCTAGTTAAGAATAGCGTCATTATAATTTCATGCCTGATCAGAATTGTTATTTGTGAAACCAGTTCATCATATAATTATTTGCATTCATTTTTAATTTGTGTGATATTTCGGCCACAACTGCTGCTGTGCTTATTGTTTAATCTGCCTGCGAGTTCCCTTCTTCAAAATTTTATTTAGATATGTATTATACCCTTAGGTCTTAATCTGAAGCACCACCGAGGGGAGGGGGTTTGAAAATACAAATACATGAAGTATGCAAGATATGCATAAAATATGTTGAATTATAAATTGGAACTTCCTACTGTATACTAGTATATAGGAGGAAGTTCTGATGTTACACGCAGAAGAAAAGTACATATTTAAGTAATTTTCTTGTGTGTGTGAAATTTTAATTTATATGTATGAAATAAACCAGAACTCGAACACCCTTAGTGAAAATTCTGTTCACTTGAGGTCATTGCAGGCAGCAAAGGTCAAATATTGATGGAAGTGTAGGCATGAATTATGATAACAAAACAAGTTATATGTAGCAGTGCAGTGACAGAATCTGTCTAGTATAGCAGATTTTTAATGTCTTACTGTCATGGGCACCCTTAAAGTTGCTATCTGAATTATGGAATATGCTATGTGCTTAGCAGGTGCCTCAGTTCAAGGTGCATAGTGTTGGCCATACTTTGATGGTGCAAAATGCAAAACTCTTGTGTGCTTAGATTTAGGTGCCCCTTAAAGAATCCCAGGTGTTCAATTTTAATCCGTAGCCCTTCATAATTGTGTATCTCGTACTCTCAGTGTTGTTTTGGGAAGTTAAAACCCATAGTGTCAATCAATTTAGATTGCATAGAATTGCATGTGTAGGTGCTCTAGCCACAGCATAAACGTATTTGCAGCACTGGTACATTGTTGCATTCTTTTTCCTGCAGGTATATGCGGCAAGCCCTGCCTAGCTGACGTCGGTGGGGTCCCTTACTTAGTTCCTATTGTGCAAAAAGACAAGGTAAGGGTAACTATTTTATTTTTACTGCCACTCACAAAAAAATAAAATTATTTTACATGTTTCTGAAAGGGCCATAGGACATGAACTAAAGTGGCAGCTGGTAAACATCGCATTCCTTGTGTGATTGTGATAGTTCAGGCTATCTGCCCTAGCTCCCTTGAAGAAAGTTGAGCTTGGGCTAATATCGATGAAAAAAGATAAATGCCTCATGGTTAGTTTGGAGACCACCTACAATGACTGACAGGCATTAAATCTAGAGCATGAACTGCCACAGGGGCTTAGTGGCTTTATTTATTTATATATTTCAATATACCGTACAGGCCCAGTTTAGGTAAGGGGGTAATAAAGAAATTTTGATTGTTAGAACTCACAAATTCTGTAACTATTTATACAACAATTTTACAAAAACTACAGGAAAGATGAGAAATAATATCAGTAGTAAACCAGTGTCAATAACAAACAATCACAACCATTACACTCAAGTGATAGAGGTGAATAAGTGTGTAACATTTTTTTAGAAAAAAATGAATTGCTACCAGTTGCAAGAATAGCAAAAATATACTATAGAAGACAATCAATCCAAGTACAATACAATCTTATTGTGGACATATTTATGTAATAGGGTTAAAACAGCAATGTCGCGGCACGTACATAATGGTTGTAGTGGCAGGTCATGCTTGACTTGTGTTATGCTTGAGTTATAATTGTATGAATGAGAGATAAATTGTGCGGCCCTGTTCTGAATTGTTTCCAACTTATCAACTAAGTACTTTTGGTGGGGAGATCAAACAGATGAAGCAAACTCGATTTGAGGTCGGACAAAGCTCTTGTAAGCCAACTTACGTTTTTCAGTAGTAGAGTTATGGATATTATGACGTAAATGTCCTAATGAACTAGATGCGATAGCGCAGATGTATTTAATATGTGAAGACCAAGA